>NC_041402.2:80802808-81080308 GCF_900747795.2 Erpetoichthys calabaricus
TTTTAAGTATGCGAAGCTCCGTGCAGCCTGTCCTTCAGGAAGCAGCTGCACACAGCCCCCCTGCTCACACCCCCCTACGTCAGCGCAAGAGAGAGAGAGAGAGAGAGAGAAAGAGAGAAAGTAAGCTGGATAGCTTTTCAGCCATCTGCCAATAGCGTCCCTTGTATGAAATCAACTGGGCAAACCAACTGAGGAAGCATGTACCAGAAATTAAAAGACCCATTGTCCGCAGAAACCCGCGAAGCAGCGAAAAATCCGCGATATATATTTAAATATGCTTACATATAAAATCCGCGATGGAGTGAAGCCGCGAAAGGCGAAGCGCGATATAGCGAGGGATCACTGTATTCACTAAAAATACTGTGAGCTAAATTACTCCCCCACAGAACAGCAAATACAACATTGTAAATGTAGGCTCTCTGTTCCCATCTTACTGACAGATATTTTGCAACTTCAAAGAGATGGTAAACATATAACTCTGGAGCTCATTACAATCACAATGTTCCCCATTAAGATGAAAAATATTTACACAAACTGAAATGTATACAACCACATGTACACACAAATGAGCAATAACAACAATTGCCAAGTGTGACCCTAACCTCTGAAAGAGCTAGCTCAGATAAAAGGAAGACTGTGTGGTGTGGTGCCTAAGCCAGTGGACCTTAAACCACAAGGTTGTGCATTCAATTGCAACCTTTGACTTACTATATGAACCTGAGCGAGTGACTTAACTTTCTTGTGCTCCAGTTATAACAAATATGTACATTCATCCATCCATTGTCCAACCCGCTGAATCCGAACACAGGGTCACGGGGGTCTGCTGGAGCCAATCCCAGCCAACACAGGGCACAAGGCAGGAACCAATCCCGGGCAGGGTGCCAACCCACCGCAGGACACACACAAACACACCCACACACCAAGCATACACTAGGGCCAATTTAGAATCGCCAATCCACCTAACCTGCATGTCTTTGGACTGTGGGAGGAAACCGGAGCGCCCGGAGGAAACCCACGCAGACACGGGGAGAACATGCAAACTCCACGCAGGGAGGACCTGGGAAGCGAACCCAGGTCCCCAGATCTCCCAACTGCGAGGCAGCAGCGCTACCCACTGCGCCACCGTACCGCCCCAAATATGTACAGTGTGTAATAAATAAAAAAAGGTTCAATATAGCGAGATAGAATAGTGCGTAACTCCACAAACAATCTAATACAGTAGATAGCAGAAATCTGCACTCTTGTTGAAATTTTAGCTTGTTTTTGTTGTTGTAGGTAAAACTAAAGCACCTCTTGCTAGACCTTTTGTAAGCTTTAAAAAGATCTCATAATGAGTTTCACTTAAGGGTAAAATTTGTTGCAATTAATCATTTTAGGGAGTAGTTAAAAATAAAGAAGTCAACCCCTTTGTTGCATAAGAGTCCACACTCTTTAAGTAATACTTTGTGGAAGAACCCTTTTCTTCCTTTATTTGATTTCTGCATAAAGTAGTAGTATTGCTACATGCACAGGGTACGGTGAAATTCTTATTTTAATAGCTAAAGAAAATCCAACATGTCACAATGTGAGTGATTCATTTTACCCATACGTAAATGGAACTTTAGATAAACGAAGTACCCAGTTTCTTTAACCATGGTGGTTCACCTTTTAATAGAGCTTTGCGACAGTACCAGGTTCCTAGATAACTTGGGATTGCCCAGTTTTATCCAACTCTTTGCAAAAGAGGCTGAGGTTCTTTAAATGCAGGCAGATGTCCCGTGCACACCGCACAGCTCTTTTTTTGGTAACTCCATTGATCTTCAATTGGATTTGACTTCCTTTCTCTGACTGAGCCATTCAAGGACACTTAGTTTTTTTTAAGCCATTAATTGACTGACCTAACTGTCATTTTGGACAGTTAGAGTAGCAGGTTTGTGTTTTTTGATACAGTATTTGGAGCTATTCACTTTCTTTTCCATCCTGAAAAGAGCTCCTTTCCCTGCTGAAGATAAGCCGTCCCACTACAGGTTGCTGCCACGGAAATGTTTTACAGCAGACACTGGGTTTTTTGGGTGTCAGCAAAGTTGTGTTTGCACAAAGAACATCTTTTGGAAATAAAGTCAAATGGTATATTTAAAGCACTAGGACACATCTGCAAATGCCTTTGGGAGTGAATGTGTTTTCTTGCAAAATTTATAGGGGATCAGATTTTTTTTTTTTGTGACAAAATAGTTTCTATCATGCCACAATTCAGCAACTCAAACTTGTAGGGAGAATAAGCAAAATGAATGATAAACTCCTGTAATCCTTACCCCTGGTAGCCTTCATTATAAGCTTTTCTGCTTGCCCTGCCTTCAGTTTCAAAGGCACATTGTGAGCTTTTCCATATCTTGCTGGTAACTTATCAGCTTAACACTTTAAAGATGGTTTTCACAGTGCTCCTTTATATGCAATATCAGATTATTTTATTTTCCTGTCTTGATCTGTGGCTTTTAACAAGAAGAGCCAATGTAATGTTTGTTAGCACTTTGTGGACCATGGCTATATCTGCACTCTACAATTAAAAAACCTTCTGTGCTTTTGGCTATACAGTAGACCCCCGCAAAGTCACAGTTCAGAGTTCGCTGCCTCAGTCATTTGCGGATTTTTCCTTAGAACCTAACTAATAATTGTTAGCGGAAACCGCAAATATCCTCCGCAATTTTTATGGCTTTTTTCATGGTAATACTGTACTGTAGAGAGAACCGCAGCTTGGGATGGTGAAAGTAGCCAATAGAATTTGAAACTGCAACTCCCAGCAGTCCCTGCAGTGGATCTGATTGGTCTTCTGCTGAGGGTTCTGGGGCTGTTGAGGTCAAAGGGTGTCAGCGCTGCTTTTAAAATGGGGGCCAGTGACCAAAAGCAAAAAAAAAAGTTTTTGTAATTTGTGTTTTAAGTTCCTGTCTGTCTGCCTGCCTTCTGTTGGGTTACCTGTACTTATTCATTTTGTCCTGAATCGTTTCGTGCATCTGGATTCTCTGCCGTCTGCCTGTGTACATGAGGACTATAAGTGGATTCATGGCCATCCTGCACAGAAAGAAGCGCTCCTGAACCCATCTTCACTATTTCAGGAACTACCGGTAGGACTATCTTTACATTCCCATTCAACGTGCGGATCTCTGGGCTATCTATTTTCATAATTACATTTCATCCGTTGCTGTTTTTCATTAACTTTTTCATGATTTACTGTGTGTGTTTCGTTTGTGCTTTGTTGTATTTAATGCGTAATCGCCGTAAGGGAAACGGGTGGTATCATTGTTTTATTTCATTTGTTTTCATTAAATTCTTCATTTGCTGTTTGATTACCGGTTTGCTTTATTTTTGTCTCGGTTTGTGAGTGCGCGCTGGTCGGGTCAAGGCTAGTTGTGTCCCTGGAATCTCCACCATAAAAATAAATAAATCACCATCGACGGTGTGAATCTTAGCAGCACCGGACCACTACAGTGTTATTCATTTCTCCTTGCTGCTGATTGACTGTGATACATCTCCAGCTGAGTGTTCTTGTGTTTTCAGTTTACTTAAAAGCCTGAACAGCACCTGTCCTTTTTGGCCGACTGCTTTGTGTCTCTCTCCTCCCCCAGACAGTCTCTGCTCCTGTTGGGGGTTGTGCACCCCTATGATGTTTGTCTATTGTTTAATCGATAAATGAGCACAGTATGCAGTTAGTTCTTTTCTGAAAGAGACATGTTTGTTTGAAGTGTTTAAATAAAGTTCCTGTCTCTACAATCTCCTGTGTTTCTGTGACCCAAGCGTGAGCCGCACTAAGACTAGCCTGCCAGCGTCAGCGCTTACCTCTGTGTGCTTGCGTGCAGCCAGTTCAAGCGCATTTCTCTCAGTGATTTACATCCATGGGCGGCACGGTGGCGCAGTGGTAGTGCTGCTGCCTTGCAGTTAGGAGACCCAGGTTCACTTCCCGGGTCCTCCCTGCGTGGAGTTTGCATGTTCTCTCAGTGTCTGCGTGGGTTTCCTCCGGGCACTCCGGTTTCCTCCCACAGTCCAAAGACATGCAGGTTAGGTGGATTGACGATTCTAAATTGGCCCTAGTGTGTGCTTGGTGTGCGAGTGTGTTTGTGCGTGTCTTGCGGTGGGTTGGCACCCTGCCCGGGATTGGTTCCTGCCTTGTGCCCTGTGTTCGCTGGGATTGGCTCCAGCAGACCACCGTGACCCTGTGTTCAGATTCAGCGGGTTGGAAAATGGATGGATGGATGGATTTACATCCATGGTGTCAGTTGCACTTTGTACATATTGTTCCAGTAGTTTTTACAGTTCATTAGCAGTGTGTACAATGATCAGTGTTGCAGTATTTGTGATGCACTTTGCATGAAAAAAAAGTGTTCCATTAAAATTTCACTTTTTCTTTGTTAATTGTGATGTTTACTTAAAGTGCAGCAAAAAAAGTATTTGGCATCCAGGGATGCATTAACCCCCAAGTATATGGCAGTTTAAGGCTTAAAGCCCCAAGATGCCATCGAAACGCCCTGTACCGTCTAAGGCTTCTGGCAATGAAAACGCGCTTGCATGAATTACAGTACATATAGCGGTAACATCTGTATTTTACATTCTAGCACTGTGGGAGACATAGCAGTACAGTATACAGGTTTACCTTTACATTCTTTATTTTTAGGTAATGTATTAAGCTGAGTTTGAAATTAAATTAAAGTGTTTTGGGGGCATATTTAGGGTTTAAACTATGAAAATAGTAATTTTTTTAACCACTTCTAAAATTTGCAGTTTTTCACAATTCGTGGGCGCTCTAGGAACGTAACCCCCGCGAATTTTGGGGATGTACTGAATACTGAATAGAAAAAGAAGTCTTCACATGGACAAAATCAGGATCACTTTATAAAATATTAGGTGAAAAAAGTTAAGTTGTTAAATTAAGTTGTTTATTTCTGCTTACTTTTCCTAAAAATTAGCAATTTGTTTTCATTCAAATATTGCAGGTTATAAGATCTAAATAGAGAAAAAAGGTCTACCATAATTTGTCATTAGGCCTTTATGACAAGAACAGCTGAAATCTCACTAAGGGTGTTTAGACTTTTTATATGCACTGTAAATGTAACAGAGTTGTTCAATACCAGAAGGTCACATCAGATTAATCTAATCAGGCAATCCCCATTAAATAGGTCATGTTAAAATAGTTGATAAAGAAGCAGAGAAGCCACACCAAAATAAAAGCAGCATGAAAGAGTCGCCAGATGACATGACAATACTAAGGGCTCAGCAACATAAGGATAGTGTATGAGAACCTAAAGTCCACATCTGAATGTATATTACATTTCTGGTCTTATTTTGGCCAATAAAAAATTTGGTAACAAAAGTCCCAAATAAACCCTCCATTCAGGAAAGGCAGCCTGTGCTCTCCTTTCCAGTGTGAGTGCAGGGGTCTCCAGAAGGCATTAAGCATAGTATATGTACCAGATGTTCTTGGCTTATTGCTGTCCTGGGGCATCAACCCAGAAGACAGACAGTTGTGACCTGGGAAGAAAAACGTAACGTTCCTTCAGGATGCTAGAGGGCAAGTAGCCCAACAATATGGAGAAATATTGAAAGAATAACTTGGGACTCTCCCTCTTTAACATACAGCTAAAGCTGGGGGAAAAAGTTTGTGTCAAATTAAGAGATAGGGTTAAATTATGTCTTGAGTTGACTAGAAAGTAATTTGCATAAAATGCCTAATTACATGTATGAGGCATTCCATTTTCATTTCAAACAGGAGTTTTATGTGTCATAATCTATAAATGTTCTTAGTGGGTATAATGTTCTTCAAAATTGAACACAGTCTGCTGGGCATTTCTCTTGCAAATGACTTAAAAAGGGAAACACATATTATGCCATGTTACCTATTTGATGCACCTTATAAGAACTGCATGTTTGATGTTCAGACAAGATAAAAGTGTGCAGCAAAGTGATGTGCTCATTGAGTTAACCAATAAAAACGGAAGCAAAATTTCTGCGTAATATTACATCCTTTCGGTGGACTACCTGCATGTGAATTAACGAAAACTGTAATGTCACAGAAGAGGTAACAAGAAAATCTCCACAGCCATTAATGATGTGTATCATTACTCAGGTGGTAGCAGAGCTTGATACAGTATGTATGGAGTATTCTGTCCAGGTCAATCAAGCTTGTATCCAGGAGCCTATACAAAAGAAAACTTTATCCTCTTTTTGAAGCATATTTTCAAATAACAAATAGGACCAATCATGTACAAAATTACCAAGATCCTAGAGCAGCATGGTTCAAATCAGTGTTAACTGCTGAAATTTACTAAGTGTCATACTGTAATATTGACATCTAGGCTACTATTTTAAATTCAAACTCTATCAAACATGCTGCATGAAAGGGCATGTTCATCAAAACCAAAGGTATTCTGATGGAGAAAGTACTTCAGTTTGCATATTTACACCTTATCCCATCTTACTCAACACGAAAGGTTTAATTCTCTCATTTTACTTCAGTTGAAATTTCTTTTGGACTGTTTTCAATTTCATTAGTGTGTATTATTTTGCTGCTTAAGATTTTTTTATTCTAGATAAGCTTTTAGATCTATTATTATTATTGGAATATTAGCATGCATGTAATTATTGTCACTGATACTAGAGAAAGAATGAGACAGGGTGGTTCTGTGGTACAAGCTACTGCTGCTTCACAGACTAAGCGTCTTGTGTTTGAATCCCATGTCTGGTTGTTGTCTGCACAGAGTTTACACGTTTTGCACGTCTGCATAGGTTTTTTCTCCTACTCTGGGTTTCCTTCCACTTCCTAAGCACATTCATTGGCTGACCTAAGAGTGTTTCTATTTGTGCACAATGTGAATTTGCCGGTAGTTGTGTTTGTCAGTGGGCTCTGCAAGAGACTAACTTCCTATAAAGCATTAGTTCTTGCCTTGTGTTGCCCAGATAAGCTCCAGCCTCCCACAAGCTTGAATTGAATGAAACATGTTTAAAAATATTAACTAATAAAAATTAGAAAAAAGAAAGAAATTTCAAGGTAATGATGTTAATAATGGAAGTTATTCAAATTCAATGTGAAAGCTGCCCTGTGGTGGGCTGGCGCCCTACCCAGGGTTTGTTTCCTGCCTTGCGCCCTGTCTTGGCTGGGATTGGCTCCAGCAGACCCCCGTGACCGTGTAGTTAGGATATAGCGGGTTGGATAATGGATGTGAAAACTGAAAGATAACACCACTGTTAGAAAAGGTCTCTCAAGCTCCTATAGGCCTGGATTAAAGAAACAAGTAAATTGATAAATACATAAAAACAACAAAATATATCACTTACATTGGGATCCAAATTTTCCTCATCAGCTGCATAGAGGTTCTGCTCAGTCTTCTCATTTGTCTCCTTCTGCTCTGTATTATCTTTGAGACGCGTCTCCTTCTCAGCAGCTTTCTTTTCAGCTTTCAGCCGGCGCTTTAGCTCACTGAATGGAAGGCAAACGCGATAAATTAGAAGATATACTTTCTGGAATAATCCATGATTCCCATATTACCATACCATACCATACCATTTTTATTTGTTAAGCGCTTAAAAACACAGCATTACAACTGACCGAAGCGCTGTACAGTTAAAACAAGCAAGACTAAAAGCAAAAAATTAAAAAAAAAACAAACATTAAGAGAGAATTAAAACAGAGACACTAAAAAAAACAGGTCAGGGGACCCAATAAAACAGAGAAATAGCAAAAAGCAAGTGGGAATAAGACAGGTTAAGAATTAAAAGCCAATGTGAAGAAGTGAGTTTTTAGGTTTGATTTGAATGTGGTGACTGAAGCGGCCTGCCTAACCACTAAAGGTAAGGAGTTCCAGAGCTTGGGTGCACAGACAGAAAAAGCCCTTTCACCACGAGCTTTAAAATGTGCCTTGGGAACGGTTAGGAGCAGCTGATCTGCGGATCTAAGAACACGAGGGGGATTGTGACGATGGAGCAAGACACTCAAGTAGGCAGGGGCTAGACCATTTAGTGCCTTATAGGCTAAGAGGAGTATCTTAAAATCAATTCTGAAACTAACCGGCAGCCAGTGTAGGGTTTTTAAAATCGGTGTAATGTGTTTGCTTCTGCTGCTTCCAGTTAAAAGTCTTGCAGCCGCATTTTGAACCAATTGGAGTCTCGAAAGAGTGGCTTTACTAATACCATATAGGCAGGAATTAGAATATAAAAAAAGTATTTGTTTTCCCTAGGGGATGACAAAAGGTTGGTTTCCTTTTTTTTTTTTTTTAAATAATAATAAAAAAACAAAAAGCTACCAACCTTTTGTCACCTCGCCAGCGATTCCCTTGGATAGAAGGGAAAACGACCATGTCTGGGAAGGCAACCTTCACCCTCTGAACCCCGAACCTGCACATTTGGCAAACCTGCTGCCTGGCAGCTCTAAATAAAGTGAGCATGGCTACTCCAGCTATCGAACAGACCTGGGAAAAGAGACAGAAAAACAACAAGGCACATCCCACTATGAAGTGCTCCGTTAAACCAGATTTTTTTTAAGAAATCTTTTAAAATTTGCAAATATTTGTACATTTCTTTAATATGTAAAATGTCATTTCTTTTTTGTTAATGATCTCAAATATATATTTGATCAAAGGAATACCATGTAAAACACTGATGGGAGAAAAAGGAGGCAGGTAGGTAATGTACAAGGTTTGCAAGATTTCATATACAAGCCTAATGTTGCATTCTTCAATTATAGTGTTTAATGTAAAATTAAAAAGTGACTCCTCTACATTCTGCATATTACTATGTGGTGAAAAAAACCAAGCATAAACTAAAATGAGATGTTTTATTTTCACAAATTTCTGTACGGGTTTCTTGACTTTCAAAGATTATCTATTAGTGATGTGCAACCAAAATCAATTTGCAGCTGGTTACTAATACGTTAAGTGGGCTAATGTCAACAGTGTAGTCATCACAGACTACAGGCTGACGGGTGGAAATGATACATGCTTCAATTTTAATTAAAATTACAACACATAAAATATTTTTCTCATACAGAAGTTAACTGAATGTCTCTGAAAAGCAGAATTAACTGTAAGTAAATAAATCAGATAATTATGCAGTTTTATTATTTGTGAAAATAATTCACAGTAGACATTTAATGTAATGTTTTAGTATGGGAAAACTCTGAAATATTTCACCATTCCATAAAAGTATAAAAAAGTGTATACAATGGTTAAACTTCTCTGTTAGGATAATGCACAAAAGTAAGTAAACTACTGGAACAATTAAAAAACAAAATCTATGTATCATGTATTTTACACTTCATTGTCGAACAGGTCAAAATTGTCCAGTTTAAAAAATCAAGAATACTGCCTTTTTTTGCAATAAACCAGAAAAAAAGATGTCCCAAAGATAAAACATATTCAGAAAAAAAAGGAATTGCCAAAGCCCTCAGCACCATTATTAGTTGAGAGCTTTTCTGTTCCAGTTTGCTGGTCCTCATTTATGCACCAGGGGCATCAATTTTCTGCACTGAAAGGGCCCACAGAAAGAAAGAACGTTTAAATAAGGTGCGTGTTCAACCACTGCGCAGCACAGCTGTGTCAGTGGACTCTCAACTATAAGGTTGCTGGTTCAATTCTCATCCCTCACCCACTGCAAGATCCCAAAAAACTCTCAATTTTACACTTAGTTCCAGTTAGTCTCAAAGTACCAATGTAACTCTAGTCAAGTGAATAATTCTAAGCACATCAATATACCTTCTTAACAGAAATACATATCAAATTAATTCAAAATAAAGAAAGAAAACTGCCCAGCACACAAGTGAGACCTCTTTAACATGATATTACTGTCTTCACCCATCCAAATTCGTTTCTCATTTCTACTTACCCAATTCATGACATTTTATTGTGCAGATTTCATCCACTTTTTTAATGTTATATCTGGTAGATGTCAAATTATCTTCAGTCATGAACTTAAGTTTCTCTTTAATTAGCTGATACTGTCTTACATATCTATGATTTGTAGTTGAAATTCTGTTTTTTTTTATTGGACGAGGAATGTTTTTGTATAAATATCTATAATCAGAACTCATTTGGGAAAGCAGATCCTATCAGCAATACAAGCTGTGCAGGTGCTGGAATGGAGTAAAAATGTGAAATGTCAAGGATTACCTGATGGACAGGTTGGGGGTGACTTTATGTTTGGGTATAAGTAGCACTTACTTTTAAAAAAGTATTTATTTTCGCTAATAAATTAAGTTGTAGAGGTAGTTTCTATATACATTGGGCAAAAGTTACAATTGATTTGCAATCCGACACTGTAATCTCTGTAACACACTCCTTTACTCTAAAGTCTCTCTACTCTCAGCAGTGTTTCACTTTCATTTAATGAAACAAAAGACATAGTTCTACAGAATGGGTTTTGTAATGAAAAATGAGAAATAAACCTTAATTCTGTACCAATAAAAGCTACATACACAGTCAAAATGTTAAAGTTACAGCAGTGAAAATTAAGGAATGTGAATAATATTGGTGGTTTTTTTTTTTACCTTATTCAATAAAAGATGTTCACTTTTTTCTAATGAATTTTGTTTTTTGATCAAATCTTGAAAGAGGTTAAAAGAAAATTTACATAAAATAACATCCCTACAACTGGTGCCAACTCATCAAAACTAGCCCTGTGGAGATCAGAATTCTTCATAACAACAAAAGGAGCCTGGGTGGTCTGACAAGCGAGGAGCAGCACCGCCCCAACCCTATCAAGGAGATAGATATAAACTAAGAGAAAGGACTGCAGTAAAGACCATAACAACAAAAAATATGGAGACAGAGTGAAACATAACCATCAAGATAAAATAAACCAACCCTAACCACCCTTTCCTGTATGAGATAAACAAGAGATATCGACAAGATTTGAATTTCCCCTTGGGATTAATAAAGTATCTATCTATCTATCTATCTAAGATAAATGTGAAAAGAAACTATAATCCCAACAACTGAATAAAAGAGAGCAGCAATGAAGTAAAGTCTTGTCATGGCGCAGCACCAAGTCAGAATCTGAACAAGGGCGCTCACGTTTTTTTAGTTCTCACCCAATTTATTTGGTGCCCCATTTACCTACAAAAGGCACAGTTCAACATGAATTCTAATAGGAAAACCACAAGACGTGTTAGAGGTGATTGTGAAAAGACAAATTCAATTTGTTGCCCATGTGTTGTGAAAAGAAAGATTGGAGGAATTAGTATTGACCAGATGGATTGATGAAAATGGGCAAGGGTTTGGCAACAATGTAATGTTTCTTGGCTGGCTACAACGAGTAACAGGAATGAAGACACTTGACACATTGAGGAATCTTAAATATTGAAATGACAAAGACACCATAGCTGTCGCCCACATCAGGAATCTGGCACAGCACTTTGAATAATTGAGCTTGGAAGCCTTTAAGCCAGAAGTAGTTTGATAACAAAAGAGCAAAGACAGATTTTATTTATTTATTTTTTTAAATGAGAGCTAACAATACTATCATGAAAACTAGAACTGAAGTAGAAAAGCAAGTTCAATAATAGATTCATGCGAACTAATAAAAATGCAATGTACTTTTTATGATAATGCATTATTAATTATATGTCTATAGAAATAAGTATTTACGTTTTGTTTGTGTTTTATATTTGAACATTTTCAAGCCCACTTAATCTAGTTCAGGGTTCCAAAAGGCACAACTGGAACATATATATATTATACACACACACTGCATGTTTTAATTGAAAGTTATTTTGGATAATCAGCTATAATGGAGGATATATTTTTTAAATGCATACCACAAACTCAAATTAACAAGAGGAAGTCCATCCACCCATCTTCTAACCATCTTATTAAGGTCCAGGTCCCAAAGAGCTGGTGCTTTACCCAACAGTAATGGATGCAAGGCAGAAACCATGCCTGGGCAGGGTGTAACTACACACACGAATACGTACACACAGCACATACAAACTCAAAATTCAGACACATAGGATGGATGAACTGCCTGCTCCCAAAGCACGTCATGGTGCACACAGGCATCTTGTGTATTAGAGAGAGCTGGCTGAAACCTTAATGCTGGGTGAATGTTACCTTACTCAAACAGACAGAGACCTAGTGCTTTCTGGGGGAATAAAAGCAAGAAGGGTCATGGTCGTCATTGTGTGTGATGAATGGTGGAAAAGCAGCATATCATAGTTAAAACTAAAATTTGCAATCCAGATGTTGAAATTCTGGTTGTTGGATTTTGACAATGTTATTTGTCTAAGGAGGATTACATCTTGCCTGAAGAAGGGGCCTGAGTTGCCTCGAAAGCTTGCATTTTGTAATCTTTTTAGTTAGCCAATAAAAGGTGTCATTTTGCTTGGCTTTTCTCTTTGTCTAAGGAGATAACTTAGATTATCCTTTTTAATGTTTTTATTACTCCGTCTGCAAATGAGGACCCGGCAGCATAACTTATTCACTCTGTTACCAACACTCTAATAATAAATCACTTTGAACCCCCAAACAACAAGCCATGGATTATTAAGGGGCCGAAAATTCTAATGAATGATAAGATGAGAGTTTTCAACTCTGGTGACAAAGAGGCTCTAAAGAGTGTATAAAGAACACTGAACAGAAATGTGAGTGAAGGAAAGAAGTTTACAGAGCTAAATTACAAAATGATTCAGACTCATTTTCCCATTTGTTGAGATTGTAATGTGTTCAAAAAGTGTCAACTTTGTAAAAACACTTTTTGCCAATGTGATTTTGTGCATACAAACATATTATGTGTGCAATAATATTTAAAAATTTGCAAAATAAAAATCACTATTCAATATAAATCCTTGAAAAGAAAAAAGTTTATTCTATTTAGTATATGTGAAATCAGAATTTTTAACATACTAAAATTTTCATTTATTCGATGTTGGTACATTTTTGCTTCTGACTCCAACTCCTCAGCCCTGGCCCCAAGCAATACTACAAGTACTTGGGATCCACATCAATAACTGGTTAGACTGGCCTCCCAAAATTCATGAACTACATGTAAAAAGAACTGATTCTTTTTCTCCTTAGGAGAAAACACCCCACTGTATGTTGTACAACTCTGAATTTGACTGTAGAATTTTCTACACTGGTGTACTGGCCCAGTAACATCACTTCAACAGAAGCCTACCGAATCAACAAGCAAGTTAAAAGGCAGGCTCAGTTATGGGACACTCTCTAGACCTGTTGAAAATAGTACTGCAGGTGAGAATGAAAACGAAACTGACAGCCATTATGAATAAGGCTGAACATCCTCTCTGTGACACAGGATCATTAAGTAAAGTACATTCAGACAACGAATTATTCGCCAGAACTCTTATCATACCAACGGCAAAACGCCTTTATAAAGCCGGTGACTCATCTTTTTATCTTTGGCCAAGTCAGGAGTTTTCCTTTCTGTTTAGTAACTCTGGTGTGTATTTGTGAAGTTGATGTTTGATGTATCTATGTATTTATCTTATGTAAATAAGCAAATGAAAGTGCCTTCAATATTTACACATCGATGCGGTAGTATCCCATGAATTAAAATGCACGCCTCACCTTAGTCCTATATATATTATATATATAAAATGAAGTGAACTTATTAAAAAAGAACTGCACTGCTACTGGTTAACTATAGTTTAATAACCTCATAACATTATAATGACATTTCTGTAGCGAAAGGGAATAGTATTCTGCCCCACACGAGAAATCAACTTGCACTTCACAAAAACCTGTCTAAAATGCTAACTTGCCCTATATGTTTCGTTCTGAAGAGTACTGGATATTTCGGCATAAGATATGCCAGTCAACGACAACGTAGCTCGATAATACCAATAACATCGAATAGTTTTAGTAAAACCCCACTGAAGTTTCCATGTAAGACTACATTTAAAATGGTGAAAGAGAAGGACAGACCTGCGAGGTTAGCACTGGGTGACATGCAGACCTTATCCCACAATGCTTCGCGTTCACCTGATGTAATACTGGAGGAAACGCGACTCTGAGAAACGGCGAGCAAAATGAAAAGGCAATCTAAAAATAAGCTTCAAGCCATGATGTTGAAGAGACATGCATAAACGCACCATTTAAAATTATGCAAGAAACGTTTGATGAAATCACACTTTTCTTACTTTTTGCTGATTTTGGTGTCTCCGTCCACAACAGCGGTATCAGCCATCGTTACAGACGCGTGAAGTAAAAACGAAAAGGATTATATCCGGCCTCCAGCGCGTCTTTGCGTCACACTTCCGTGGTTTACGGCACGCCTTGTCTTAAGGTTCCTCACTTTCGTTATTTCTCACTGCCCCGGCCAGGAGTATAGGCAGCCAGAGAAGCCTGCAGATTTGGATTGCAAAGTTTGGAAAGAATATTGCGGGCAAATATGACAGTTGAGGCTTAAAATTGTAAATGTTGTCACGTTTCTTGTCTTAAGGTTCCTCACTTTCGTTATTTCTCACTGCCCCGGCCAGGAGTATAGGCAGCCAGAGAAGCCTGCATATTTGGATTGCAAAGTTTGGAAAGAATATTGCGGGCAAATATGACAGTTGAGGCTTAAAATTGTAAATGTTGTCACGTTTCTTTTGTCGCTTTAGTTTAAGGTGACCATCCGACCCCGTTTTCCGGGGACAGTCCCCTTTTTTGGATAACTGTCCCCACACAGAAACATGTCCCCGTTTTGTCCCCGATTTCAGCTGGTTCACTTTCTTGAATGTATCTCATCACCATAATTTGAACTCGGCGCGCATGCGTGGTGTTTTGACGGAGGTTATGCTTTACCGCATCCTGCAACTTTGGCGAGAAATCACGTGATATGCTTTCGCTTTGTAGTCTATGCTTGCCAAAATTTCATTGCAGCAACTCAAAATCGTACTCAGTATTCTGTATGGCCCCCACGTGCTTGTATGCATGCCTGACAACGTCGGGGCATGGTCCTAATGAGATGACAGATGGAATCCTGGGGGATAGCCTCCCAGATCTGGACCAGGGCATCACTGAGCTCCTGGATCGTCTGAGGTGCAACCTGGTGGTGTCAGATGGACCGAAACATAATGTCCCAGAGGTGTTCTATTGGATTTAGGTCAGGCGAGTGTGGAGGCCAGTCAATGGTATCAATTCCTTCATCCTCCAGGAACTTCCTGCATACTCTCTCCACATGAGGCCGGGTATTGTTGTGCACCAGGAGGAACCCAGGACCCACTGCACCAGCATAGGGTCTGACAATGGGTCCAAGGATTTCAGCCCGATTCCTAATAGCAGACAAGGTGCCGTTGTCTAGCCTGTAGAGGTCTGTGCGTCCCTCCACGGATATGCCTCCCCAGACCATCACTGACCCACCACCAAACCGGTAGTGCTGAACGATGTTACAGGCAGCATAACATTCTCCATGGCTTCTCCTGACCCTTTCATATCTGTCACATGTGCTCAGGGTGAACCTGTTCTCATCTGTAAAAAGCACAGGGCGCCAGTGGTGGACCTGCCAATTCTGGTATTCTTTGGCCAAATGCCAATCGAGCTCCACGGTGCTGGGCAGTGAGCACAGGGCCCACTAGAGCAGTGGTCCCCAACCTTTTCGCGACCATGGACCGGTTTCATTCCGTACATAGTTCCGTGGACCGGACGGGGGGGGGGGGGGGGTGTACGGGGGTTGGGATGATATACGTGTAACAAAACACATTAAACAACCTTTTTTGCGCCATGAACAAGTTTAATGTAAACAGAACGGTATAGAAACAACTAAAAACAAAGTGCGTAAAAATACAACTCACCATCCCTCAGAATTAGTGGGAGCCCTGAGCTTGTTTCCCTTTTATGAGCTGGTCCCATCTGGGGGTAATGGGAGACAATGTCACCCGAAGTGTGTTACTTATGTCCAGTCTACTCCGTAATTTGGTTTTGATCGTTGTCACTGCAGAAAATCCTGCTTCACAAAGATAGGTTGTTGGAAACGGAAGCAAGGCATTCAGTGCTTTTTTGGCGATCTCTGGAAATTCTGCCTTGATCTTAATCCAGAACACCGGCAGAGTTGTTGTTTGAAACATACTTTTAAGGCCACCGTCATTTGCAATTTCTAGCAGTTGATCTTCTTCTTGCACGGGCAGGCTCAATTCACCTGGTTTGTTCACAAATGGGTCGTGTATCCATTCTTTCGAAGTTCAGGGGTCTTTTGTGGTTGGAAAGTACCGCTCGAACTCTTTTAAAAGCAGAGACAGGTGGTCATGCACAACCTGTGAGAATTTTGAATCAGGCTCAGTTTCTTCCAAAACCCCTGCTAATGTTTGAAACATGTCAAATATCTTTCTGTTCACTCGGCGTCCCCACAATTCAAGTTTGGCTTTGAATGCAGCTATTTTGTCTGCCAACTTGAAGACAGTTGTCATTTTCCCCTGAAGTGACAGATTGAGTTCATTAAGCAGATTGAATATGTCGCACAAGTAAGCAAGTTTTGCGACCCAGTTCATGTCACTGAAATGTTCTGCCAGTTGTGGCCTTTTTTCTGAAAGAAATCTCCGCAGTGGCTCTCATAACTCAAAAACTCTGGCCAACGATCTCCCTTTAGATAGCCATCTTACTTCTGTGTGTAAGAGAAGGCGTTTGTGCTCTGCATCCATCTCATCACAAAGCTGCTCGAACAGACGCGAGTTTAGGGCATTTGCTTTGATGTAGTTAATGACTTTAATGACATCGTTCAATACGCTGTTAAGTTCAGGTAACATTTTTTGGCAAGCCAACCAGGGCCGGATTTATATGAAAAGAGGCCCTAGGCTATTCCACTTATGAGGCCCTTTCACCTTCCATTTTTAAGTTTGTAAATTACATGAGAGATAATAAAATTTTGCTAACAATTTGAATGTAGGCCCCTCTTGATCTTGAGGCCCTAGGCTGAAGCCTAGTTAGCCTATAGGAAAATCCGGCCCTGAAGCCAACATTTCCCTGTGAATGACACAGTGCGTAGCCTCACATTCAGGTGCAACCTCCTTAACCCGAGCAATTAAACCAGAAATCCGTCCAGTCATGGCAGCAGCTCCGTCCGTGCATATGCTGACACAAAAGGACCAATCCAGTTTTCCTGATATGTAATCATTTAAAGATTTGAATAGTTCTGTGCCAGTGGTGTTGCTTGGCAGTGACAGTGCACATTACATGTCCTCATGCACATCCTCCTGATATATATATCGCACATAAACAAGTAGTATTGCCTTGTTGTCAATATCAGTAGATTCATCAACCTGAATTGCATACCATGGTGACTTATTAATCCTCTCCAACAACTGTGTCTCAATGTCCTTGCTATCTTTTTAACACAGCCTCTCCTAGCAGTTCACGGCAAATGTCCTTAGCGGCGGGCAGGATCAATTCCTCACCTATGGTAAAAGGTTTCTTCAACTTAGCAATGCGGTTAGCCACTAGGTATGAAGCTCTCAGTGCACTCGTATTTGTTGAGGTGGGGGCCATTAGCAATTGCCTCTGTCCATCTTGTTCACGTTTTCTACTTTCAAAAAATTCCAAAGGCTTGTCTTTTAATGCAGGGTGCTTGGTCTCCATGTGCCGAAGCAGTTTTGAAGGCTTCATAGCCTCATTTGCTAGCATGTCGCCACATATTATGCAGAGTGGGCTTGGTGCGTGAGAATCGCCTGTAGCGATAAACCCGTATTTTAAGTAGGAATCCTAATATTGTCTATTAAATGCAGCTTTCTTTTCCTTGGAAGTCGAAGGCTCTTCTTCTGTCTCCTCATTGGGCCTTTTTCCCTTTCCAAAGAAGCTCTCCAAAGACGTTTGTTTTTTACTTATTTTTGCTAGCTTGTGGATTAAAATTACCCCAACCTTTTTTGTGACCTAGGAACTTTTTAATTTGGGTAATTGTTTTCTGCGGACCGGGTTGGGGGAGGGTGCGGAGACGTGTACCAAAAGATAATAATCTGCGCAATATATAAACTATTCACCAAGTACGTTGCCTTATCGCCACCTATGATGGAAGTGTTTTCCAAAATAAAACAGCCATCCGTTCGGCACAGCCCAGCACAAAATGCTCCGGTCCGCGGCCCAGTGGTTGGGGACCCCTGCACTAGAGGACATTGGGCCCTCAGGCCACCCTCATGAAGTCTGTTTCTGATTGTTTAGTCAGAGACATTCATACCAGTGGACTGCTGCTGGTCATTTTGCAGGGCTCTTTCAGTGCTCATCCTGTTACTCCTTGCCCAAAGGAGCAGATACCTGTCCTGCTGATGGGTTAAGGACCTTCTACGGCCCTGTCCAGGTCTCCTAGAGTAACTGCCTGTCTCCTGGAATCTCCTCCATGTCCTTGAGACTGTGCTGGGAGACACAGCAAACCTTCTGGAAATGACACGTATTGATGTGCCATCCTGGAGAAGTTGGACTACCTGTGCCACCAACCTTTGTAGGATTCAGCTATCGCCTCATGCTAATAGTAGTGACACTGATTGTAGCCAAATGCAAAACTAGTGAAAAAACAGTCAGAAAAGATGAGGAGGGAAAAATGTGAGTGGTCTCCACCTGTTAAACCATTCCTCTTTTGGGGGTCGTCTCATTGTTGCCACTCTAGTTCACCTGTTGTTAATTTCATTAACACCAAAAGCAGCTGAAACTGATTAACAACCCCCTCTGTTATTCAACTGACCAGATCAATACCCCTGAAGTTTCATTGACTTGATGTTATACTCTGATTAAAAAGTGTTTGTTTAATTTTTTTGAGCAGTATGTAATATATTTTATATATATATATATATATATATATATATATATATATACAGTGCATCCGGAAAGTATTCACAGTGCATCACTTTCTCCACATTTTGTTATGTTACCGCCTTATTCCAAAATGGATTAAACTCATTTATTTCCTCAGAATTCTGCACACAACACCCCATAATGACAATGTGAAAAAAGTTTACTTGAGGTTTTTGCAAATTTATTAAAAATAAAAAAACTGAGAAAGCACATGTACATAAGTATTCACAGCCTTTGCCATGAAGCTCAAAACTGAGCTCAGCTGTATCCTGTTTCCCCTGATCATCCTTGAGATGTTTCTGCAGCTTAATTGGAGTCCACCTATGGTAAATTCAGTTGATTGGGCATGATTTGGAAAGGCAAACACCTGTCTATATAAGGTCCCACAGTTGACAGTTCATGTCAGAGCACAAACCAAGCATGAAGTCAAAGGAATTGTCTGTAGACCTCCGAGACAGGATTGTCTCGAGGCACATATCTGGGGAAGGTTACAGAAAAATTTCTGCTGCTTTAAAGGTCCCAGTGAGCACAGTGGCTTCCATCATCCATAAGTGGAAGATGTTCGAAACCACCAGGACTCTTCCTAGAGCTGGCCGGCCATCTAAACTGAGCAATCGGGGGAGAAGGGCCTTAGTCAGGAAGGTGACCAAGAACCCAATGGTCACTCTGTCAGAGTTCCAGAGGTCCTCTGTGGAAAGAGGAGAACCTTCCAGAAGGACAACCATCTCTGCAGCAATCCACCAATCAGGCCTGTATGGCAGAGTGGCCAGATGGAAGCCACTCCTTAGTAAAAGGCACATGGCAGCCTGCCTGGAGTTTGCCAAAAGGCACCTGAAGGACTCTCAGACCATGAGAAAGAAAATTCTCTGGTCTGATGAGACAAAGATTGAACTCTTTGGTGTGAATGCCAGGCGTCACGTTTGGAGGAAACCAGGCACTGCTCATCACCAGGCCAATACCATCCCTACAGTGAAGCATGGTGGTGGCATCATGCTGTGGGGATGCTTTTCAGTGGCAGGGACTGGGAGACTAGTCAGGATAAAGGGAAAGATGACTGCAGCAATGTACAGAGACATCCTGGATGAAAACCTGCTCCAGAGAGCTCTTGACCTCAGACTGGGGCGACAGTTCATCTTTTAGCAGGACAACGACCCTAAGCACACGGCCAAGATATCAAAGGAGTGGCTTCAGGACAACTCTGTGAATGTCCTTGAGTGGCCCAGCCAGAGCCCAGACTTGAATCCGATTGAACATCTCTGGAGAGATCTTAAAATGGCTGTGCACCGATGCTTCACATCCAACCTGATGGAGCTTGAGAGGTGCTGCAAAGAGGAATGGGCGAAACTGGCCAAGGATAGGTGTGCCAAGCTTGTGGCATCATATTCAAAAAGACTTGAGGCTGTAATTGCTGCCAAAGGTGTATCGACAAAGTATTGAGAAAAGGCTGTGAATACTTATGTACGTGTGATT
Source organism: Erpetoichthys calabaricus (assembly GCF_900747795.2). Classification (NCBI taxonomy): domain Eukaryota; kingdom Metazoa; phylum Chordata; class Cladistia; order Polypteriformes; family Polypteridae; genus Erpetoichthys; species Erpetoichthys calabaricus. Next base: position 80,823,001 of record NC_041402.2, read on the forward strand.
TCTCAGTTTTTTTATTTTTAATAAATTTGCAAAAACCTCAAGTAAACTTTTTTTCACGTTGTCATTATGGGGTGTTGTGTGTAGAATTCTGAGGAATAAAATGAATTTAATCCATTTTGGAATAAGGCTGTAACATAACAAAATGTGGAAAAAGTGATATGCTGTGAATACTTTCCGGATGCACTGTATTTCTTGTTTTCCCAACCTTATGCAAATACTATTTTATGGATATCAATGTAATACAAACAAAAATATGTACCCTATTTAACATAACTATATAGAGAATGATTACTTAAGCCAACAGCTGATTCATATTGATTAACTCTGCTGTTGTCATTTGCTTATACTGTAAATGCTACATCCTCATTTCTTTTCACAAAAATGATGGAGCAGAAAGTTTCTTTATATGCAGATGATATGGTACTGTATATATCAGACCCACAAAATACTGTGCCTGCAGTGCTAACAGCACTTGCAGAATTTCAAAAGATTTCTGGTCTCAGAAATAATTTGACTAAAAGTGTGCTCTTTCCAGTGAATTATCAAGCACACAATATTAGATTGGACACTTTCCCTTTTATCATCGCAGATCAGTTTAAATACCTAGGGGTAAACATTACAAGTAGACATAAAGCTATCAACAAAACTTTAATGTCTGTATGGAAAAAAAATTAATCAAGACCTGCATAGATGGTGTCACACACATGCGATTAGGAGACAGCTAAAGGGCTCGAGTAAGTGTAATATTACATTAGACCAGGGGATGGCGGAGTGTGCTGTCTGTCTCTCTCAGTTCCTTACAGACCATTCCTGGAATATCCTGCCAGGTCCCGGCACCTCTGATGACATCACTTCCGGCTCCAGCACCTCTGATGACATCATTTCCTCCACCAGCCCTTAAAACCGCCATCTTATCTCCAAGTATTCAGTTCTGTTTTGGACTCAGTCTTGTAAACCACACAATCAATTTTCAACCTTTTGCAGCCAGGATCATAATATACGGGTGGCTGCCCCAAACCTTTCTGACTGACTGGAGTCTTTTTGTGACAATGGCGTAGTCTGCAGGATGGTGTATTTCCGGAAGAAAATGAGACAGGACCTTAAAACTATTCAGGTGCGAAAGTACCGGGGCCGAGTTTCCAGGTGGGAAGCTAGTCTTGGGGTCAGGTGTAACTCAGAACAGGCTTCACTCCTTATACACGAACCCAGGCTAAAATATAACCAACAGGGAGAGTAAGGAGGAGACTTGCAGACGTGGGCTGGTTCCTGGGGAAGAAACGAAGGGGGCTCATTATGTGAGGCGCCCAATGGGGTAAAGACCCCAGATAAATATGGGATTTCCCCAGACCAGCAGGTGAGGAACCTAAAACATTGGGAATTTAACCCAAGGAAAACATCTCGAGAACAGGTGGAGGCTCTATGGGAACAAGTTGGACAATGGCTAAAGCCATTTGAGCGGAGTTCTTTTCAAATAGTGCAGCTAATAGCCTGCTTCCTGTTAATAAAGAGCCTCCCCACCCAATCTCGCCCAGCCGGCCTGGGGAGAATTTCACAGCATGGACGAGTTCATCAAGCTCCTCAAGAGAACGAAGCCAGCCTCACACTCTGGGAGAGCAGAACGGTCCTCTAGTGGACTCCATGGGGATTTTGTCCCACAAAAATGGTTCCTTTCATATGATCAGGAGCCTGTTTTGAAGTTCCTGGGCCACTGGACACACACAACCTGCCCAGGGTTGAGGTGGAATGCACGTGAAGGGGGAGGGACGGTTTATGTGCACTTACCAACCCCCCGACGCTATCCCACATGGGAAATGTACTCATTAATGGATTTAAAGTCGAGGCCATTGTTGATTGCCGATATGTTTTACCACGACAGTGGATAAAGGGAAAGACCAGTATTAAACGTATACATGGTGAAGTCCGAAAATACAAAAACCCCCTACTCCCTGTGTTTCTTCAGTCAGGGAGGATCGCTGAAAAAATTCCCTGTGGCGGTCCTCCCTTCACCACCTTTTCTGGTGATTCTGGGACGGGATGGATCTGAAAATAAATGCGGTATACTTTTGACTACTCCCGAAAACAGCTTAGGCCTAGTTATAGACAGGGATGACCCGACTCAAGCTGTCTCCACGCCGTGTAATCAGTCGGCGGAGAGAGATACGGAAACCCAAGATGGGGGCAGGGAGACTCCTGGACTGTCGCAGGCAGATACATTATCAACACGTGCCTCGACGAGCCGGGAGGATGCTCTGCCCCTTGAGGTCAGACTGGACCCTCTCTCTGAAATACAGTTTCAATTTAGAGAAAAGTCGGCTTCTTTCAAGCGGGAGCAGTGGAATGGTGACTCCCTAAAATTTGTGAAAAATGCAGGCGTGCTTGTTAATGGCCAATGCACTCATCAACTCATGGCACAGGGTCCTCACTTTGTGATTGAAAATGTCTTATTATGTCGAGTAGTGGAACATAGGGGCGAAATGAGAAAACTGTTGCTAATCCCATGAACCTACCGGCGGCAGGTCTGTGAGTTAGCGCACGCTCATCGCATAGGAGGCCATTTGGACACCGAAAAGACATTAGAGAGAATTAAGCGCTGATTTTTTTGGCCAGGAATTAATGAAGAGGTTCGCCGTTTTTGTGTCTGTTATCCAGAGTGTCAATTACGGCAAATTCCTAGGAGGGACCATGCTCCTCTCATTCCCCTTCCCTTGATTGACGTCCCATTTGAACGCATTGGGGTTGATATCATATGTCCTCAGGCTGTGGGTTCCAGGGGTCCTAAGTACATATTAGTCCTTGTGGATTATGCTACATGGTATCCGGAGGCTGGTCCTTTGTGCTCAGCCACATCTAAAGCAATCGCATGGGAACTTGTAGGTGTCCTTGCGTGTGTCGACATCCCTAAAGAAATCCTTATGGATCAAGGGATGCCTTTCACCTCGGAGATGTTCAGGGAGACTGCCAAGTTACTTAAACACAGTGGTGTATCATCCTCAAACCAACGGTCTTGTTGAGAGGTTTAATCAGACTCTCAAACAAATGCTTTGCAAGGTGGTCAGCGGGGACGGGAGAAACTGCGATCAGCTCCTCCCCCTCATTCTCTTTGCATATCAGGAAGTCCCACAAGCCTCCACAGGGTTCTCACCATTTGAATTATTATACGGATGACAACCCAGGGGAATATTGGATATTTTAAAAGAAGGGTGGGAAGGAGAGGCTCTTCCCTCTACCAAAATATTAGAATATATCCCGCAATTATGTGATAGATTTGGGAAAATTCGACCAATCCTAAAACGTCACATGTAGGAAGAGCAAGCAGCACAGCCCCACTATTACGACGGTGGCACCACCATCCGGGAATTCCAACCAGGGGATCGTGTCATGGTCTTGGTCCCAACCTCGAATTCTAAGTTACTTTCCCACTGACAAGGACCTTATGAAATTAAGGAGAGAAAAGGGCTTGTCGATTATTTGGTGAAACAGCCCAATCGTCAACAGAGTGAGCGGGTTTATCATGTGAACCTGCTGAAGCCGTGGAAGGACAGGGACGGGAGCTGGAAACGGCTATCCTGTCCTTCCCAGAGGTTGAGAGAGAGAAACCTGGAAGGACCTCTCTGATTGGACACAATATTGTGACAGAGCCTGGGGTTGTCGTTCGAGATCGCCCTATCGACTTCCTGAAGCAAAGAAAGTTGAGGTGGAACTTGAAATCAAGCGCATGCTGGCACTAGGTGTGATAGAGGAAAGTTATAGCCCCTGGTCCAGTCCAATTGTCTTGGTTAGTAAGCCTGATGGAAGTTGGAGGTTTTGCAATGACTTCTGTCGGCTTAATCAAGTTTCCCAATTCGATGCTTATCCGATGCCTCGAGTGGACGACCTCCTCGAGAGGCGCTCGGACAGGCAAAATTCTTGACAACACTTGACATGACAAAGGTGCACTGACAGGTTCCTTTAACGGACTCCGCGAAGGTCAAAACTGCATTTAGTACCCATAGCGGACACTGGCAATATCGTGTCTTTCCATTAGGGTTACACAGGGCACCTGCAACTTTCCAGCATCTTGTGGATATAGTGCTCCGCCCTCATAATGCGTATAGTGCTGCCTATCTGGATGATGTCGTCATCTAATCCAGCACATGGAAGGAACACGTACAGCAAGTCACTGCGGGGTTATGGATGCTAGGAAAAGCTGGGCTTCGGATTAATCCAAAGAAATGTTTCTTCGGATTGAAAGAAGCTAAATATTTGGGCTACCTGGTGGGTCGGGGTACCGTAAAACCAGAGTGTTCAAAGATAGAAGCCATAATGAAATGGCCCTGTCTGTGAACCAAGCGGCAGGTCCAAGCCTTTCTCGGACTAGCCAGGTACTACCGCCGGTTTGTACCCCGGTTTTCAGAGAGAGCGGCTGACTGATTTAACAAAGAAGAGGGCTCCTAACAATGTGGTATGGGATGATACGATGGAGGCTGCATTTAGTGACTTAAAACAGGCCCTTATGTCTGCACCAATTTTGAAAGCTCCCAATTTTTCTTTTCCTTTCATTCTCTAGACTGACGCTTCGGACACAGGTCTCGGTGCAGTGTTGAGCCAAAACGTCAGTGGTGTTGAACACTCCGTCATGTACCTCAGCCGGAAACTGTTGGATTAGGAGACCAGGTATGCGGTGGTGGAACGGGAAGCACTTGCAATTAAATGGGCGATTACCCAGTTGAGGTACTACCTCTTGGGTCGGGTCATGAACCCTTACAGTGGATGGCCCTACACAAAGAATCAAATCCTCGGATCACCAGGTGGTTTCTTGACCTTCAACAGTGTAAGTATTCACTTATTCATCGTAAGGGCTCTCTTCATTCCAACGCTGATGCTCTTTCTCGTTCTCACGACCTCTCGGTGCAGGTTGCCCGACCAGACAAGTCTGGGCTTAGACGGGGGGTTTGGTGGGGCTTGTCACACACATGCAATTAGGAGACAGCTAAAAGGCTTGAGTAAATGGAATACTATATCAGACCAGGGAGTGGCGGAGTGTGCTGTCTCTCAGTTCCTTACAGACCATTCCCGGGAAATCCCTCCAGGTCCCAGCACCTCTGATGACATCACTTCCAGCTCTGGCATCTCTGATGATGTCATTTCCGGCTCTGGCATAGATGACATCATTTCCTCCACCAGCCCTCAAAACTGCCATCTTACCTACAAGTATTCAGTTCTATTTTGGCCTCAGTCTTGTAAACAACACAATCAATTTTCAACCTTTTGCAGCCAGGATCATAATATACGGGTGGCTGCCCCAAACCTTTCTGACTGTCTGGAGTCTTTTTGTGACAATGTTCAACCCTTCATCTCAGTTTAGCTGGGAGAATTAACATTGTTAAGATGAACATCCTTCCTAAAGTTCTCTTTTTATTTCAAAACATTCCAATATACATCACTACAGTAATCCCTCACTTATCGCGGGAGATAGGTTCCAAGGCCGACCGCGATAACTGAATTTCCGCGAAGTAGGGACACTATATTTATTTAATTATTTAACGTGTATTTGGACGTTTTTAAACCCTCCCTGTATTGTTTACAACCCACCATTTACTCTATTAAAAACAGGGACAACTGCTAAGCAATATGAAATCGGTAGATAAGTTTACACTTACTGTATAGCGAAGTACACGTAGCAGCTTGTAGGCGGTCATGATGTCGTCGACCTTGTTGCAAAGATTCCTAAAGCAGATTCCATCCAGACTACTGCCTTATCACGTCCACTTGCAACTCGTTTTGCACCCTGGTTAAAGGACACTGCGGCCGTAGATCTTATATGCTTTTCCTCCTTTTAAAATAAAGAGAATCGATGTCCTGCAGCGGTGTAGCTGTTCCCTTCCTTCAACATATCCAAAACTTTTACCTTTTCTGCAATCATTTGCATCTTCTGTTGGTGCTTGGACACGGCCCCTGAAGCATTAGCACGTTAAAGATGAATGAGTGAGATGAGACTTCCTGGTTAATGCAACAGTCCGTCGCTGAGCCAATCAGCAGCACACAGGAACTTAACTGCGTGCTCTGATTGGGTAGCTTCTCAGCCATCCGCCAATAACATCTCTTGTATGAAATCAACTGGGCAAACCAACTGAGGAAGCAAGTAAACAGACCCATTGTCCGCAGAAACCCGCGAAGCAGCGAAAAATCCGCGTTATGTATTTAGATATGCTTACATATAAAATCCGCGAAAAGTGAACCACGAAGTAGCGAGGGATTACTGTACATCATTTTTTAAGAAATTAGATTCAACCATAACCTTATTTATTTGGAATTCAAAACATCCATGCATCCAAAGGGCAACACTACAAAGACCTAAGGCAGAAGGTGGCATGGCTCTACTGAACTTTCAATTTTATTATTGGGCAGCAAACATACAAGCTATAAAAACATGGACATGGACACAAATAGATGAACATACACAGGCGTGGTCTGCAATAGAAATAAAATCCAGCAGTACTTCTTTATATTCCTTGCTTTGCACCCCAATAAATACAAGTTATCACCAATATACTAACAACCCAATTGTGCTTCACTCACTCAGAATATGGCACCAATGTAGGAAGTATTTGAAGACAGAGAAGCTTTTATCTGTGGCACCTCTGCACGAGAATCACCTTTTTCCACCCTCTCAAACATATACAGTTTTTAATGTCTGGAAAACATTCTGGATTAAATCACTCAGAGATCTGTACATAGACAATGTCTTTGCATCCTACGAACACTTACACTCCAAATTTAAGTTTCCAGCAACACATTTCTTTCACTACCTTCAAATTCGAAACTTTGTTAAACAGAACCTACCCAATTTTCCTCACCTCTCACCTTCCTATGCCGGAAAAAATATTGCTCAGTCTCGAGGACTCAGACAGCATTTCCATAATATATAAAACTATTTTACAGTCCCTCCCTTTCAAAGATCCAAGAGAACAGTAAGAAAAGGCTATCTAACTCAACATGTGGAAAGTAGCAATGCACAGAATTCACTCGAGCTCTATATGTGCAAAGCACAGAATTATTCAACTCAAAATTATATAATTGAGAGCATCTCTCTTGTTTAAAACTGTCCAAAATGTTTCCAGGGCAAGATCCAACCTGTGAACGCTGCAATCAAGTTCCAGCCTCACTGGGCCACATGTTTTGGGCCTGCCCCAAATTAACATAATTTTGGACCAAAATCTTTAAATGCCTTTCAGACAGCCTTGGTGTCACAATCCCTCCTAATCCATTAGCAGCTGTGTTTGGTGTACTTCCAGATGGGCTTAAAGTGGAGAAGGACAAACAAATTGCAATTGCCTTTACTACATTATTAGCACGTAGAGGATCTATACAAAACTTTAAATATTTGGACAGAGACAACTTTTTTCTAATTTTGGTTCTGTACATTACCACAATGAATTTTAAATTAAACAACTCAGATGTAGTTGAAGTGCAGACTTTCAGTTTTAATTCAGGAGGGTGAACAAAAAGATTGCATAAAAATGTGAGGCAACTAAAGCATTTTTATAACACAATCCCTTCATTTCAGGGGCTCAAAAGTAATTGGACAAATTAAATAACTGGAAATAAAATGTTCACTTCTAATACTTGGTTGAAAACCCTTTGCTGGCAATGACAGCCTGAAGTCTTGAACTCATGGACATCACCAGATGCTGGGTTTCCTCCTTTTTAATGCTCTGCCAGGCCTTCACTGCAGCGGCTTTCAGTTGCTGTTTGTGGGCCTTTCTGTCTGAAGTTTAGTCTTCAACAAGTGAAATGCATGCTCAGTTGGGTTAAGATCAGGTGACTGACTTGGCCATTCAAGAATTTTCCACTTCTTTGCTTTAAGAAACTCCTGGGTTGCTTTGGCTGTATGTTTTGGGTCATTGTCCATCTGTATCATGAAACGCCACCCAATCAATTTGACTGCATTTAGCTGGATTTGAGCAGACAGCATGTCTCTGAAAACCTCAGAATTAATTCGGCTGCTTCTGTCCTGTGTCACATCATCAATAAACACTAGTGTTCCAGTGCCACTGGCAGCCATGCACGCTCAAGCCATCACACTGCCTCCACCGTGTTTTACAGATGATGTGGCATGCTTTGGATAATAAGCTGTTCCACGCCTTCTCCATACTTTTTTCTTGCCATCATTCTGGTAGAGGTTGATCTTGGTTTCATCTGTCCAAAGAATGTTTTTCCAGAACTGTGCTGGCTTTTTTAGATGTTCTTTAGCAAAGTCCAATCTAGCCTTTCTATTCTTGAGGCTTATCAGTGGCTTGCACCTTGCAGTGCACCCTCTGTATTTACTTTCATGCAGTCTTCTCTTTATGGTAGACTTGGATATCAATACGCCTACCCCCTGGAGACTGTCGTTCACTTGGTTGGCTGTTGTGAAGGGGTTTCTCTTCACCATGGAAATGATTCTGTGATCATCCACCACTGTTGTTTTCCCTGGACATCCAGGTCTTTTTATTTTTGCGTTGCTGAGTTCACCAGTGCTTGCTTTCTTTCTCAGGATGTACCAAACTGTAGATTTTGCCACTCGTAATATTGTAGCAATTTCTCGGATGGGTTCTTTCTGTTTTCGCAGCTTAAGGATGGCTTCTTTCAGCTGCATGGAGAGCTCCTTTGACCGCATGTTGTCTGTTCACAGCAAAATCTTCCACATGCAAGCACCACACCTCAAATCAACTCCAGAGCTTTTATCTGCTTAATTTATAATGACATAATGACGGACTTGCCCACACCTGCCCATGAAATAGCCTTTGAGTCAATTGTCCCATTACTTTTGAGCCCCTGAAATGAAGGGATTGTGTTAAAAAAATGCTTTAGTTGCCTCACATTTTTATGCAATCGTTTTGTTCACCCCACTGAATTAAAGCTGAAAGTCTGCACTTCAACTGCATCTGAGTTGTTTCATTTAAAATTCATTGTGGTAATGTACAGAATTACAAAAAAAATAATTAGAAAAAATTCTAATTAAATTAAAATTAGAAAAAAGTTCTCTGTCCAAATATTTATGGACCTAACTGTATATACTTGGGAATCCTGAATCATCCTGGAATTCACTTGGAATCAACATCTCCTGTGGGAAAGCAGAAGCTTACATGTGGTTCAGCTCTCTGTATTATCTTGTATGGGTCAGAAAATTTGGTGTAATGGTCAGGTAAAAGGAATTTAAAAACACACATGTTGGTTTAGCTCCCTCTCCTGATACATGAAGTGATGCTGAGAAATTTACTTAACCTGCACCTAAGAACAAACATGTTCTTAGGAAATTAGAACCATTTTGATGAGAACAGGATGAGCCCAACAAACCTATCAAATCTATTTGCCTAATTTCTCAAAAATAACATCAAGCTGTGCTTTGAATGTCCACCAAGTACTATCTATCACACCACTTGGTAAAATATTTCACACATCTACCACAAGTTTTTCTGCCTGAAAAACTTTCTAATATTTGTGTGAAATTTAATGTTAAAACATTTCCAACTGTACACCACAGTGTTCTTGTTGAAGACTTTATTTTAATGTCTGGGATTTAATGTCTGTATTAATTCCATTCAGGTTTTTAAATATTTTTTTCTGTTTGTTTAAACCAAAAAGAGATGAACTCATTAAGTCTCTCCCTATAGCTCATACCTCTTAGACATGGAATCAGCCTAGTCATTTTTCTGATTTTCTCTAGCACTGCCATGTCTTGTTTATAAAATCTTAAGACACTCTGAGATGGTACTCACAATATAAACATACTTTATGTATACAAAAGCATTTTGTATCACACACTGCTGTTATATCATGATATATTGTGCACATTGCAGTAGCACACGTATTCACTTTAGTCTGATAGTTTCTAGTAGCCACACTCCAGAAATCTTCATGAAACTGTAAAAGTGAAGCCTTAAAAAAAAAAAAAAAGAAAAATCATCATATGAAAAAAGTTAAGACTGTGACTAATCCATAGTAAAAATAAACTTCTATAAGGTACCAATTTTTTTTCGTGGCTCAAAGCCATACTTGTAGATCAGTTAAAAGAATACATTAACACTGATTTGAACATTTTTACTCTGTTTCAACAAGCATGCTGCTTTAAATTAGTTTAAATTATAAAAAGTTAAATACTTGTTGCACACGGTAACAGAATGTCATCTCAATGAGACATGCTGAATTTGTGTAAGTAACAAAAAAGTCCCTGTACCTGCCTGTTCTGCTAAGACACACAGCCGCGTCCCCATATGCTTTGATAGCACTAGATTAAGAAGACTCAAGAACGTGGCACTCCAAACATAAAAAGTAAAAGTTCAGATCTAATTTATTGATATAGATAGCAGCAAGTTTACAGAAATATACTGCATGAGTATACAAACGCCCAAACAAAAGCAAAATACAATTCTCATTTGATATTTAAAAAGTTTTTCACATTGTCACTAAAACATGTATGCAAACCGTATTTCCCAAAGCCACCCATGTCTGAGTGATATATTCATTCACTGACGCTAAACTGTACCAGGACACATGTACTATTCTACAGGGTAATGAAGTTCACCAGTTACTTCACATCAACAGAGAAAATGCAAAAAGTAACAATCAAAAATTTCATGACAGGGAAAGATAATACAGTAGAAAGGTATGTGACATTGTTACTTTAAAATTAATAAGTAAATATTACCATGTTTTAATGATAGCCCTTTATATAACATATTTTAAATACTCAGACACAGCTTGTACAAAAATGAAACAAACATAAGAAGTAAAAATGCAACAGTGTCATTTTGGGAAATCACAAGTCAGTCACATATAATTTTTATTACTTAATATGCATCAATTTCACTTCTAGCCAATTTTTATAACATAAACTGGTTGTCTTTGACTACGAAAACTAAAGTAAGTTTTAAAAAAAGGCAAAACATGTTTCAAGTATCTGCTTAAGAGGTTTCCATTACTGGGCTTAACATGGTCCTTTCAAAGGGGGGAAAAAAAATCAAGTTAGCACTTGCTTGTTTACGTTTTTATTTTCTTTTTCAGATTTTAAAAGCACTACACAGATATAGTGTTTTAGAAAGTCTCATAATGTTATTGGAACAAGGCATATTATTTAACTATGTTACTAAGTAAAACAAGGTATAATAATCATACAAAGAGTTCTGTGAAAATAAGGAAATGTTCCTACTGATTCACAAGAATTGGCCAAAAAAATTGCCTTATAAAAATAAAAAGTCTATCTTTGGACTTACATTATATTACAAACATATTAAAACCCTCCTCAAACTGAAAGGTCACACGGTCATACAAACATTGTTCCCCTTTATAGCCATATTAGTTGGCCCCAAACAGAATGATCTATTCAGCACACATATCCAACATTAAAAATAATGTATTTAATGAATGTGTTTTTGCAGGAGTTAAGATTTTGGCAATAGAGAAGTATTCAGAAACCTTTATGAGATACACTAACAAAAAAAAAAATCCTACATTTAGGCTAATGTTTGTAATAAACCTCTTCAAGGTATCATATTCAAAGGACATTAAGATAGACTACACTTAAATAGGACTCACGATCATAAACTAAATTAATGGACGCTAATATGTACTATAAAACGTAGTAAACAAATAAAGATAATACATACCAATAAACAGTTTGATTAGAAAATGAATATTTTATGATAAACATTAGGATAAAAATATTGTAAAGGAAAGAACAAAAAAAGCATTTTATATTTGAAATGTAAAATTATATTTTATTTATAAATATGAAATAAGTATTTCTCTTACTTATATACAAAAGCGGTAGGCAGAAAATGGTAACATATACCTAAACCTAAGCTTGTCAGTAATGTGTATCTAAACGTATTCACATACATGTAGGTCCCTTTTCAAAGAAAATACAAAAGTGCTGTACATATATCATGGGAGGGAACAAGGTAAGCAGAAAATAGACCTCAAAAATTATACTTAACAATGGTAAAAGTCAGACTGAGGCCTACATCAGCTACATTATTTAAAATGTATATACTACTTATATAAAAGTTAAAAAGCATTTTATATAATCATAAAAAATTCAACAACACTTATTAAATAGTGTACATGCCCAATCCTTTCCTGGAGAGAATTGAGGAATGGCAAAAAGTGCTGCAGAGTACTGCATGCATGAAATCAAAGAAAAAAAAAAACACCTTTAAAAAGCAGACTATAATCATTTAAAAAAGACCGCTAAAAAGAGTTGTACCCAGTCTCTTCAAAATAACATTCATCAACTTTACATTTATTGTAGCTGCCTAATAAGGACTTGTGTGTAGAACTATAGTTACAACACTACTACATATTCTAAGAAATGTGTCTGGATGAGATGACACTGTAAATTAAAAAAAAAAGACAATAAACACCAAAAATGTCAGCAAAAATTAACAAATTAAGAGACGCTATAGATGCAGTTAAAACAACAATTTTTCTCTAAACAATACAAAATGATGGCTGCACTTAGGGTTTGAAAGGTTAAAATACTACACTGTGTCTGTTGTCTATATTTGTTTAAAAAACTATACACAGTACAAAAAAATTTTAAAATCAGGATGGATTTGGAAGTTGGTGGAAAAAAAGGCAATGTATTCTATTTTAGTATAATGCTGACATGAATTACATGTTCGCCAGGAAATTAATAAAATCTCAGAATATATAAAAGTTTTTATTTAACTACATAGAAGAAAACATACTGGGACACTATGTGACATTTAGAAAATAATATTATAATTGCTTTGATTACTCACTGCAAATGGCTCCCTTCATTCATTTGTATGGAAAAAAAGCTTACAATGCTGGAATATTCAATGTCAGGTGAGTTCGGTTTGAAACCAGAGAATATAAAAGGTCTGGCAAGGCTCAAACATGCATGCATGCATGATTAAGAAAATATTATAAATATTTACAGTATACAATTCACATATTTTTAAAGAGACATAAAAATCCAAAAATCTAAACAAAACTGTTTGAGTAACATATTTATGGAAAGGGTTACATGAAGATATTGTGTAACTGGTCACAAAGAAAAGCATTATAAAGTGCTGACAATATAATGTCAAAAGTATTTTACAAAAAATGTTCCTGTATTATAGTTTTTAACAAACAATACAATTAACACAGACAAGCTTTACAAACATTTCACCGCACACTTTAACTAACAAAATGTGTCATAAAACTGAACAAAGAACAGTGCAGGTACCAGACTCGTTTAGAACCTAGAGAGGTCTCGCTCTACCGTGAAATCTTCTTCAAACAAAAAATACACTGTTCAGATCTTGGAAAATGTTTGAGTAAAAAAGTGTCAATACTGACAAAAAGAGCAATTTAACAACATCTCTTAAGTACTGAAATGAAATGGAAACAACAGTAAAGTATATCTGATTTTTATACTATATGACATATTAGCTAAACTTTCTCCAGTTTGGGTTAGGCACTCTCCTTGGTACCTCATAAATAAACACAAAAACAGAAATAGAAGACAAAATTGAAAACAACACGCCACATATGTGCTCCAATGTACAGTATTCCTTCAAAGTATCATCTCTGCAAATACATTCCAATTGCCACTTCATGCCAGAGTTCAGATGTTAAATGTACTTCAAGCCCAAATCCTACAGAATGAACAGAAAAAAAAATTAAATAAAAAATAAATGAACAGCTACACAAAACACACAGTATTACAAAAAATAATACATATTTTGGATTTTGGTCAGACAGGCATAATGACAGAACTTTATTCATCCTCATAAATAGATACATATATACACACACAAAATTGTCTTTACACAGCAGAATGACTAAAATGGAACAAAAATTTAAACAGAAAGAAAACAAAACTTATGACTTGGCAGTCATAGTGAGGCATTATGTAGGCATATCGCTGTTGATATAAAGGAGCCCCAGGAGCTTTTCTTGACACACTTCTGCTGAATAATTTGTAGGCTGGAAGTACTCAGTGTTCGTGTGTCAGAGAAAAGGATGTGCAGCATTGTTTATAAAAGGTGCTCAATTTTGTTTTAATCCTCACCTTCGCTATTACCTCCAGGGGGTCCAGAGTGTGTCCCATAACTGAGCCTGCCCTTTTAATTAGCCTGTTAATTCTTTCGGCCTCTCTTGAAGTGATGTAACTTGCCCAGCACACCACAGCATAGAAAATTCCACTGGCTACCTCAGACTTGTAGAAGTATTTTGCAGAAATTTAAAAATGTCAAATCAATAGTATAAATCTCACAGCTACTGCTCTTTTAAAAACAAAAAAGTAACACCAGTGGATCAGCTGGAACTGTGTCTTATAGAATTCTATGTGCAAAAATCTTGTGAAGGTTGTGTTTTAATTAATAACACAGCTAAACAAATAACACTTTCAAATAATACACTTCAAAAAATAAAAAAGAGCTTTAGTAGTAACTATTTTTAAGAAAAACAATCAAAGCAAAAAAAGGCCTAATGCATTTGCACTTTGAAGCACTATCAATACTGGAAACTCAATACAGAATGCAGTACTGTGCCTAGCAGAAGTGCAGTGAAGCAGATCATTGAACCCAAATGAAATAAGCAATAAATTCATGCTTTCATTGATTATAGCTAATACTGTTATCAAGTGGTCGCTATTTCTGCCTGTTGTATACAATCTAGCGTCTTTCACATCTATCTCCACTCTCACTGCCCGCTTGCCTGCGTGCAGCGTGTGTCGACTGATATATGATTTAATGTATTTCTTTTTGACATAATTCTCCGTGTTGTAAAATACATATACATTATATATAAAACAAAACTACTATATAGCCAATACTGTTATGTATCTGTCTAGTGCCTTCTCTGTCTACCTATTATATAAGTGCCTTCCCTATCTATCCATTTCTCTAGTGCCTTTCACATGTGAATGTACTCTCACTGCCTGCTTGCCTTTCTGTAGCACCTGTCATATAGTGCCTTTCACATCTATCTAGCCGTTTTTTTTTTCTTGACAGTTTTATATCTTCTATTATACAGTGCCTTCCCAGTTTATCTATCTAGTAACTTCTCTGTCTGTGCATTATTCAGTGATCTGTCTGACAGTGTATGTCTTACAGAACTTGTTCATGTTAATTGCAGTCTCAATTTTAATTTTTTTTAAAAAGAGCATCCCACATCTATTATACAGTGACTTTCCTATTTATCTGTCTATCTAGTGCCTTTCAGATCTATATGTACTCTAACAGCCTTCTTGCTTTCCTGCAGCATGTGTTGAATAATAAACAGACTGAATCATTTTCATTTATTTTATTGACATAAATCTCACATACACACACATATAAACTGTATGCATATTAATAAAACTAATATATTGCTAATGCTGAAATCTATCTGTCTAGTGCGTTCTCTGTCTGTTTTCTTATATAGTGCCTTCGCTGTCTGCCTATTATACAGTGAATTCCCTGTCTATCTGTCTATGTAGTAATAATAGTATTACAGTGATCCCTCGCTATATCGCGCTTCGCGACTTCACTCTATCGCGGATTTTATATGTAAGCATATTTAAATATATATCGCGGATTTTTTGCTGGTTCGCGGATTTCTGCGGACAATGGGTCTTTTAATTTCTGGTACATGCTTCCTCAGTTGGTTTGCCCAGTTGATTTCATACAAGGGACGCTATTGGCAGATGGCTGAGAAGAAACCCAACTTACTTTTCTCTCTCTCTCTCTTGCTCTGACTTTCTCTGATCCTGACGTAGGGGGATTGAGCAGGGGGGCTGTTCGCACACCTAGACGATACGGACGCTCGTCTAAAAATGCTGAAAGATTATCTTCACGTTGCTCCCTTCTGTGCAGCTGCTTCGTGAAGCGACATGCTTCAGGGTGCTTCGCATACTTAAAAGCTCGAAGGGCACATATTGATTTTTGACTGTTTGTTTTTCTCTGTCTCTCTCTATCTCTCTCTCTCTCTGTTCCTGACGGAGGGGGTGTGAGCTGCCGCCTTCAACAGCTTTGTGCCGCAGTGCTTCGCATACTTAAAAGCCAAACAGCCCTATTGATTTGTTTGCTTTCCTCTTTCTTTCTGACAGTCTCTGCTCCTGACGCGCACTCCTTTGAAGAGGAAGATATGTTTGCATTCTTTTAATTGTGAGACGGAACTGTCATCTCTGTCTTGTCATGGAGCAAAGTTTAAACTTTTGAAAAAGAGACAAATGTTTGTTTGCAGTGTTTGAATAACGTTCCTGTCTCTCTACAACCTCCTGTGTTTCTGCGCAAATCTGTGACCCAAGCAAGACAATATAAAAATAACCATATAAACATATGGTTTCTACTTCGCGGATTTTCTTATTTCGTGGGTGGCTCTGGAACGCAACCCCCGCGATGGAGGAGGGATTACTGTATTACTTTTTGGTTTCCCTTTCTGCCTAGCATATAGTGCCTTTCCTATCTATCTGTCTTAAATAATGCCTTTCATGTCTGTCTATTTATCTACCTATCTAGTGGATTATCTGCCTGTATATTATTTACTGTATACCCTGTTTTTTTCTGACAGTTTTATATCTGTTATACAGTGCCTTCCATATCTATGTCTGTCTAGTGCTTTTCACATCTGTATGTACTCTCACTATCTGTTTGCCTTCCTAAAGTATCTGTTGATTAATAAAAAAGGCTGTACCATTTTTCATTTAGCAGTGCTTTGTCTGTCTTTTATACAGTGAACTCCCTGTCTATCTATATAGTAATAACAGTAATTTTATTATTATATAGCAGCTTCCCTGTCTGCCAAACATATAGTGCCTTTCCTTCCTATCTATCTATATATCTATCCCCTTAGCTGTTTTTTTATATATCTATTATACAGTGCCTTCCCTGTTTATTTATATATCTAGTGACTTCTCTGTATGTCTGTCTGTCTCTCTATTATGCAGTGCTCTGTCTGTCTGTCTGTGTCTTATGGATCTTAAAAAATAAGTTATAAGGACACTTGTTCATGTTAATTGCAGTCTCAATTGTAAAAAAAATATTTTAAAAGGAGCATCCCACATGAAAATATAACAATCTCATTAACTGACTGAATACCAGTTTATAAATTTTATGTCCGTTTGAGGTTAAAAATAAAAAATAACACCTTCTCCCCAGCAGGGAATCGAACTCGGTCTCTGAGGTATGGCAGGCCTGCTGCGCTCTGATTGGCTGAGCAGTCTGTGTCAACTATCCGCAACTGGCCAGTCAAGGTAAAGTGAGACTTTTTGTACGTGCACAAGCTGCCTTGTTCTAATGTTATTTTCTATTAGCTGTGCTATTTGGAGGGCAAGTGAATATGCAGTATTACACTGTCAGTGTACAGTATATCTTGTCAATGTAAGTCGTTTGCACTGTTCAAACATACATGTTACCTACTGTAGGTTTTGGCTTCAAAAGCTTTGTTGTGAAAAACTGAGATTTGGAACTTTGTGTTATTTGTGCATCTTTATTTTGTAAAGATGTTATTTATTTTTACTCATTTTTAATTTTATTATTTGGAAACAGCAGAATTTGCACATTATTTTATATTTTTGTCTGTCTTATTACAACATTTCTAAAAAATAAATCATTTATTATGATCAAACAGATACTCAGTACTTGAGTAGTCTTTTCACGAAATACTTTTTTTACTCTTGAGTAATTTTTTGGATGACTACCTTTTACTTCTACTTGAGTAATATTATTTTGAAGTAATGCTACTCTTACTTGAGTACAATTTTTGGCTACTCTACCCACCTCTGATCATGACTACAGAATATGTATAAAGCAATGTAACCCAGGCACTTACTTAAGATACTTCACCTAGACTTTATTATAAAAAGTGTATTTTTTTTTCTTCATATCACTTCACTGCAGTTTCAGTGAAAGCTGGACAAATCAGGCCACCTTATCCTTAGCAACATATCCCAGCTCTCATGATTAAAATTTTGGGCTTTCTGCAGATACTCTTAGGCCAGTCAAAATATGCAATTGTTCCAACTATGCTCTGGGCGTACCTCAGGTCTTTTTCCATTTGGCCATACCTGGTACTTCCTTTGTAAAAGACACTCAGTTGTCATCCTAACTACTAGCCCAAACCACCTCAAATGGCTCCTCTCAATCTAGAGAAGGGCCAGTTTTATTTTTGAGGTCCTCCTGTATTGCTATGCTCCTGACCTGCTCTGATTTGTGGGGGCAACCAGTCACTTGACTTAAATGCAGAGTTAACAAATGATGGCTTCAATTGTCTTGACATGGTTGTTCTTTAAAAAATAAAGATATAAGATGGTCATTCACTACATACGGTCTAAATGCATACTGTAATACTTGAACACAATAGAGATGCAGCAAAAAGTAACATAATGGGTAAGTTAGACAGATCATCTGCTTTCATATACAAATTTGATTTTTAATTCTTTTGTGTGCAAATTACATTTTGTATAACATTATTTTTCATAAACAAAAAGGTATGTATTTCTGCATAAAGCACTTATGCATCTGCTTTTGTTATATAACTGCTAATACAACAAGTAAAAAATAGTGTGAAATTATTACTGTGTTCATATAGTATCTGTGCTTTATCTTTTGAGCTTAAATGATAGCTACAAACAAGGTATTGATTTTTTCCTGAAAATATGCACTTGTGCAAGGCAGTTTTTGAAAAACATTTTCAATATAATTTAAAAAAGTAAGTTTAAAGCCTAGTTAAAAAATACTAGAATGAGATGGAATCACGTTATTGTAAACAATTTTCTCTAATTATGACAGACACGATTAAAATTCTGGTCATATGACCATTAAAAACAAAGAAATACACAATGTAAAAACAAAAGCGTCTGTACATGTCAAAGCTAATTGCAAAAAGAATTAATGCTCACCTCAGATATTAGTAAGATTAGAAGGAGTTACTCATATTGTTGCTCTGATCTTGCAGACTTACAAGTAGATCATCTATCTTCTCCATGTTTTGAGAAGTAGATAGTGCATTGGAAATGGTCCCACTTTCACTTATACTGCGTGACAGCAATGACTCAATGTTAGCTTCATTTTCATTTTGATTTTGACTTGACTGACTTATTGCAATTAGTTGATCTGACAATGTGGTGCCGTCAGTATTAATCATCTGTCCAGAATCTGAGAATAAATAAATAATATAGTGTCTTTTGTTATAGTAAAAAATAGATATGTAACATGGTAAAACAAACAAAAAAAAAACTAAGCATAACATCATGTTTTTTCATCTATAGCAATGTTAATACCAATTTTACATATGAGAATGCTATGAGTCTTAGTTACCTCCTAGCAAAACAAAAAAGTACATTTGTGTTCTGTTGCTAATTTTTTTTTAACAATTCATGCAGCTTTTGTCCAGTTCAGGGTCTTGGTGGCAGCACTCATCATGGAATCACTGGATGCTGAGTTGCCAGTCCATCACTGAACACACTCGTTGGGCCACTTTAGAATATCCAAGTTAATCTAACAGAGTTGATTATTACCTTTGATATGACTTAGATGCAGCACTGAACAGAAGGCAGGACAAACCCTGGAGTGAGTGCCAGTCCATCGCAAGACCCAATGTCATTTAATATTCAATTAAATTTACTAAATATTACCTACTGTTTTCCATCCATTCATACTCTTCCGCTTATCCGAGATCGGGTCGTGGGGGCAGCAGCTTGAGCAGAGATACCCAGACTTCCCTTTCCCCGGCCACTTCTACTACCTCTTCCGGGGGAATCCCGAGGCGTTCCCATGCCAGCCGAGAGACATCGTGCCTCCAGCGTGTCCTGGGTCTTCCCCAGGGGCTCCTCCCAGTTAGACGTGCCCGGAACACCTCACCAGGGAGGAGTCCAGGAGGCATCCTGATCAAATGCTCAAGCCACCTCATCTGACTCCTCTCGATGCGAAGGAGCAGTGGCTCTATTCTGAGCTCCTCCCAGATGACTGAGCTTCTCACCCTAGCTTTAAGGGAAAGCTCAGACACCCTGCGGAGGAAACTCATTTCAGCCGCTTGTATTCCGAATCTCGTTCTTTCGGTCACTACCCACAGCTCATGACCATAGGTGAGGGTAGGAATGTTGATCGACTGGTAAATTGAGAGCTTTGCCTTACGGCTCAGCTCCTTTTTCACCACGACAGACCGATGCAGAGCTTGCATCATTGCGGACGCCGCACCGATCCGCCTGTCAATCTCCTGCTCCATTCTTTCCTCACTCGTGAACAAGACTCGAGATACTTGAACTGCTTCACTTGGGGCAGGATCTCGCCCCCAACCCTGAGAGGGCACTCCACCCTTTTCCGGCTGAGGACCATGGTCTTGGATTTGGAGGTGCTGATTTCCATCCCAACTGCTTCACACTCGGCTGAGAACTGATCCAGAGAGAGCTGAAGATCACAGCCTGATGAAGCAAACTGGACATCATCATCTGCAAAAAGCAGTGACCCAATCCTTAGCCCACCAAACCGGAACCCCTCAACGCCCTGGCGGTGCCTAGAAATTCTGTCCATAAAAGTTATGAACAGAATCAGTGACAAAGGGCAGCCCTGACGGAGTCCAACTTTCACCGGAAACGGGTTTGACTTACTGCCGGCAATTGCAATGCGGAACAAGCTCTGACACCAGTTGCACAGGGACCGAACAGCCCTTATTGGGGTTCCGGTACCCCATTATCTCAGAGCACTCTCCACAGGATTCCCCGAGGGACATGGTCGAACCCCTTTTCCAAGTCCACAAAACACATGTTGACTGGTTGGACAAACTCCCATGCACCCTCCAGGACCCTGCCAAGGGTGTAGAGCTGGTCCACTGTTCCACGATTAGGACAAAAACCACACTGTTCCTCCTGAATCCGAGGTTCGACTATCTGACGGACCCACCTCTCCAGGAGCCCCGAATAGACTTTTCCAGGGAGGCTGAGGAGTGTGATCCCTCTGTAGTTGGAACACACTCTCCGGTCCCCTTTCTTAAAGAGGGCGACCACCACCCCGGTCTGCCAATGCAGAAGCACTGTCCCTGATGTCCATGCGATGTTGCAGAGGCATGTCAACCAAGACAGTCCTACAACATCCAGAGCCTTGAGGAACTCTGGGCGTATCTCATCCAGCCCCGGGGCCCTACCACCAAGGAGTTTTTTGACCACCTCGGTGACCTCAGTCCCAGAAATAGGAGAGCTACCACCCCCACCGACCAACAACGTCCCGAGTTGAGGTCAGCAGTTCACCATCCCCACCATACACAGTGTTGACACTGCACCGCTTTCCCCTCCTGAGACGCCAGATGGTGGACCAGAATCTCCTCTAAGCCGTCCAGAAGTTGTTCTCCATGGCCTCCCCAAACTCCTCCCATGCCAGAGTTTTTGCCTCAGCAACCACCGAAGCTGCATTCCGCTTAGCTGGCTGGTACCTATTAGCTGCCTCTGGAGTCCCACAGGACAAAAGGGTCCCGTAGGACTCCTTCAGCTTGACGGCATCCCTCACCGCTAGTGTCCACCAACGGGTTCAGGGATTGCCGCCACGACAGGCACCGACCACCTTACGGCCACAGCTCCGGTCAGCCACCTCAACAATAGAGGCATGGAACATGGCCCATTCAAACTAAATGTCCCCCACCTCCCTTGGGACATGGTCAAAGTTCTGCCGGAGGTGGGAGTTGAAACTATTTCTGACAGGGGACTCTGCCAGACGTTCCCAGCAGACCCTCACAATACGTTTGGGCCTACCAGGCCTGACCGGCATCCTCCCCCACCATTGAAGCCAACTCACCACCACATGGTGATCAGTTGACAGCTTTGCACCTCTCTTCACACGAGTGTCCATGACATGTGGTCGCAAGTCTGATGACACGACCACGAAGTCGATCATCAAACTAAGGCCTAGGGTGTCCTGGTGTCAGGTGCACATGTGAACACCCCTATGCTTGAACATGGTGTTCGTTATGGACAATCTGTGACGAGCACAGAAATCCAATAACAAAAAACCACTTGGGTTCAGATCGGGGGGGCCATTCTTCCCAATCACGCCCTTCCAGGACTCACTGTTATTGTCACGTGAGCATTGAAATCTCCCAGCAGAACGAAGGGGTCCCCAGAAGGTGTGCCCTCTAGCACCCCCTCCAGGGACTCCAAAAAGGGTGGGTACTCCAGACTGCTGTTCGGCGTATACGCACAAGCAATAGTTAGGACCCGTCCCCCCACCTGAAGGCTGAGGGAGGCTACCCTCTCGTCTACTGGGGTGAACCCCAATGAACAGGCTCCAAGTAGGGAGGCAATAAGTATGCCCACACCCGCTCGGTGCTTCTCACCGGGGGCAACTCCAGAGTGGTAGAGAGTCCAGCCCCTCTCAAGGAGATTGGTTCCAGAGTCCACGCAGTGCGTCGAGGTGAGCCCAACTAGATCTAGCCGGAACCTCTCGACCTTGCACACTAGCTCAGGCTCCTTCCCCTTCAGAGAGGTGACATTCCACGTCCCAAGAGTCAGCTTCTGTAGCCAAGGACTGGACCACCAACTACTGTTTTCAATTCTTCTTAAAATTTTAACCAGTTTTATTGGAGTTTGTAATGAAAACAGATAAAAAATTAAATATGTTTTTTGACTTAAATGGAAAAAAAAATCAAAGCAAAGCTTTTGGATAAATATTTTTGGCAGGGATTTCAAACACATAAACAAAAATGTTAAAATATGGTGCTTCTCATGCAGAACTGTTAATTCAGTTTAAATGCACACAATCAATCAAGAAAACTAACAAGTCCAAACCTTGTTCAGTCTCAAATAAGCTCATCTTCACCATCAAATGGTAAAAACAAAACAAAAAAAAATTAAGTTTGTATAGTTCTGGTTTTCAATAATAGGAGGAGCCAGAGGCTAGTTTTAACAAGTAAACTAACCTTACAGTGTGGCCAGTGTACTGACTCATTTAAAGTCTTTGTGCTTCACATACGAATATTTTACAGTGCTTCGGAGAATATGTAAATTGGCTTGGAAACATTTAGACCTTTAACCAATTTTGATTTTGCTGAATAACAAATCCTACAGTAAACTGAAATATCATAGAAAAGTTTTATTTAATAATAAATTTAATGTGACACTGTTGTGCATTAGGACAAAAAAAAGACTCTTAAGTAGAATAAATTAGAAAATGTACACCTGGCATAATATCTGTGTGCATTCAGGGACTTGGTTGACCATTTGAAATTTGGGACACTTTTATTTATTTACCCTATGAAAAAGGTATTACACTTTGTTGTTTGAGTCATAAAAGGACAGTGATAATAGAATATAATTACATGCAATAGTAGAGTAGATAGAATATTTTTAAAAGCATTTTAGAATATCAAGCTTAAATGGAGGGTGGCACGGTGGCACAGTGGTAGTTAGGAGACCCGGGTTTGCTTCCCGGGTCCTCCCTGTGTGGAGTTTGCATGTTCTCCCCATGTCTGCGTGGGTTTCCTCCGGGTACTCCGGTTTCCTCCCACAGTCCAAAGACATACAGGTTAGGTGCATTGGTGATTTTAAATTCTCCCTAGTGTGTGCTTGGTGTGTGGGTGGGTGTGTGCGCCCTGCGGCAGGCTGGCGCCCTGCCCAGGGTTTGTTTCTTGCCTTGCGCCCTGTGTTGGCTGGGATTGGCTCCAGCAGACCCCCATGACCCTGTAGTTAGGATATAGCGGGTTGGATAATGGATGGATGGAAGCTTAAATGGTCTTGTGGTGGTGGTTATGTAAAAATTGCATCTACTCATGTACTATCGTTAGTTGTTGGTTGTGAATAATAGAACACTGGAACAACTGTGACGAAAACAAGATATTCATCCAAACAAGCTCATATATTCTATTTGCCTGGGTTCTCAAACATAACATTACTTCCATATACGAATGTTTCTAAAACACTACTCTTCACCAGACTACTTGGTAATTTATTCTATGTGTATTGTTCTTTGTATAAAGAAAACCATTCCCAAATTTGTGCAAAATCTGTGCCTAACAAGTTTCCAATCATGTCTCTATGTTCTTTTTGAAGAATTTATTTTAAAGAGACCCACTGTGCTATTTCCTATTCATAATTTTAAACACCACAATCATGTAACTTATTAAACTTTGTTTGCTTAAATTGAAAAGGTTCACTCCTTCGATTTCTCATTATAGCTCATACCTTTCAGTCCTGGACTCAGCCTAGTTACTCCCTTCAGGAATGTCTGTAGTGTCACTAATTATTTCTTGTGATCTGGTGACCAGAATTGTACACACTACTCCAGATGATGCCTCACTAGTTCATCAAACCGTATAACTTAAGTATAACCTCCCTTGACTTGTACTGAACTCATCATAATACATAATATAAATTCCTATTAGTCTTCTCAATCGCTTCTATACATGGTCTTGATGTACTATAGTGATATGTCCACCATAACACTTAGGTCCTTCTCATAAGACATACTTTTAAGTTTCCGACCTGTGTATTCAACTCTAACATTCAAGGTCACTGTGGTGCTTTGCTGGTAAATTATAATGTAAATGAAGTACTGAATCATTATAATGCAACCATGTGGTTGTTTTTAGTGTAAGGTATGAGTATATGTTTATTCACTGTACGCACAATGCGCTACAGATCTATACATTGGGCACAGGGACCTATTCTCTTCAATTTACTTCTAGATGTTAAGTTAAATGACCTTTTGATTTCCATGCTTACTGTATATTGTTAATTTTAATAGTTACAAATATAATTTAACTTACCTAGTACAGCTTCAAGTAGCAAAATAAGTAAATAGGTATTTTAGAGGTTCACAAAATCTGCTAAACATCTGTTTGCATAATTACTGGCATTTCAATAACTTGTGTATTAGGGATACATTTTGCTTCTAGGAACCACAATTAGATTAGATAAGATTTATTAATCTCATGGGAAAAGACAAATGCATATAGCAGCAAAAACATAAAAAAAGACCAAAGACTCACAGGACAGATAATACAGCCAATCCATTAATCATTCGATAGATAAATAAATTGATAAATAAACTTATGGAGTACATCGGGTGGAAGCACTGAATTTCCTGATAGCAGTGGGCAGAAAAGACCCACAGACGCACTTCTTAGCACACCATGGTGGAATGAGCCTGTGGCTAAAAAGTGCTCCCAGAAAGCCCTCCTAGAGTTGCTGAAGAAGCAAATATGCAAATTAAAACGACCTCTCTCAAAGAATTATTTAAAACAGTAAATTAATCAGTAATTATGTCACATAGAATGTTTCTCTGCTTTAAGATAGATTATTTTGAAAATTTAACCAAACTTTTTAAATAGGAGATTTCCAAATTTCCTTGAATAAGTGTACCAAATCTGAACAAAATCTGTTCACCAGGAACCTGGCTGTTTCATAGCAACAATACATGTCAAAATAATTAGATGCTGTTTAATGTGTTTAAAGCCTGGCTTTACAGCTTACATTTGTGAAAAACATCTGCCTAAAGAGGGCACAATGACCTTAGTTCGCCTCCACCAGTGAATCATTAAGGCAATGCTACATTTTCTGAATAAAGGATCCATTATACAGGTTGTGAATCTGAAGGACATCCATGAAAATAATTGCTAAAGAACATTCCAAAGAAATGAGAGATAAAATAATACAAATGCATAAATTAGGAAAAGTGTACAAAACAATATCCAAGTGTTTAGATATCCTACTGAAAACAAACCACATTCAAATAGCCAATCATGCCAATTGTTATTACATGCTGTCATTGTCATAAAGTTTAGCGATTTCTCAGCCAAATATTAGATCAATTGTCTTTCCCTTTCTAATGAACTTTAGCTACCGAATTTGTTCCAGATGTGAGGGTTCCAGAATCTCATTTGTGCTCCTGGGGTTTTCATTCAATTTTTTCAATGCAATCTGTACAATTTACAAGATATGCTGCAATAAAAAAAAATGACCACTGAGTGGCAGTTCTGCAGTGAAAAGTCTGAAAATGCATTGCTTCAATTTTAATTAAACAAATACATTTTATTTCAGTTCCAATGGATGTCAGCTTTTTTCATTTCCAGTGAAATAACATGGTTTATATTCAGACAACAGAATGGGGTGCAACCTTCCAGTGAGAAAAGCTGGGACACTTTTCTTTTTTGGACTGATCACTGCTATTTTGTAATATGTGCAACAATGTACATTTGGATCCATGAGGTGTATTAAGGGGTGTGTATATATGTATTTTGTTGGCCGTAGCAGTGTTTAATGCATTGGTATTTGATCTATACCCAACATTGTGTATGCACAAATAGTGACTTCAACACATGTTAAGAATATACATATGAGTTAATTTCTTTTTTTTTTTTTTTTTCCAAAATTACTGTTTTGTTAAAAAAAAAATTAATTTAGAAGCAACTCTTACCATTCTGAATCCCAAAGATGAAAAGGCCAGATGTTTGCTGAGACAAACTATGCTGGTTGATTGATCCAGTTGCAGCTGTCTGAAACAGTGTTCCTGGTTGCTGAATTGGAGAAGATGAGTTACTCTGCAAGCTGGCAACACTGTTTTGCGTGTTGAAAATATCTGACTGAGGCAGATCTGGCTGAGATATACTTCCTTGAAGTCTAGACATAGAAGCTTGTTGCATAAAGAGGGAAACTGTCTGTTCTGAAGCACTGCTAGGTCCCTGAACCAACTGAATTGACTGAGAAGTATGGAAGAGTCCCTGCTGAAGCTGTTCACTTTGAGTCACTCCACCAGACAAAGAACTCTGATTTTCAAACAACATTGGTTGTGGTTGCTCTTGATGACTGACTGTTACCAAGCCTCCCTGAGCCAAATACATGGACTGATTCTGTGTCTCTTGAACTGAATGAGTATTGCCAAGTGATTGAAGTTGGGTCTGACCACTGAAAAGTAAATTCTGACTCTGTTTCTGAGATGTCAAGCTGTTGCTTCTGAAAAGAACACCAGCTTGCTGTTGATGAGACTCTGACTCTTGATTAGAGACTAGAGAATGTGGAGGCTTGAAGTGTGACCCTTGCTGACTTTGAGATAAGCTACTACCTGAAGGTGGTGATATAGTTTGAAACATGCCCTCTTCTGGTGGCTGCTGCGGTTGCTGCTGCTCCAACGATGAATTTTGTTGCATGTGTGAGATTGTGTTCCAGTCTGCAGGTCCTGAAGACTGTTCAGGTGGGCCTGAGTTTTGAAGTGAGGATAAAAAAGACAACTGAGATTGCTGCTTGCTTTCAAGAGCAAGCTGTCCAGTTGGTAAAGATGTCACACTGTTTGATGACAAAAACAGACTGGTGGTAGACTGCTGCTGCTGCTGTTGATCAGCTTGTAGTGATGAACCTGCCAATACTGTTAAAGGGGCCTGGAAGAGAGCAGCTTGAACTTGTTCCTGTGTAGGAGAATGCATCTGGTTGTGAAAGATATTAGCTTGTGGATCCTGCGTCTCATCCATAGGATTCTGGGAATGACAAAGCTGTGAGGGAGATGGATTTGATGGTGGTTGCTTAAGGAAAGATGTTTGTATGGAGAGGATATCTCCAGTTTTCTGAAACAAAGCTGTCTGTTGCTGTGAGCCACTATGAACCAGACTTTCAGACTGCTGAAAAAGTGTACCACCTTGACTTTGACTATGAAGTATTGCCTGATACATACTAGTTTCCATTTGCTTTGGCTGTGATCCATTATCTTCAATAGCATTACTTTGGCTACCTGACTGAAACAAATTCTCTGGTGTTGCCTGCTGCGTATTTTCATTCTCCGATGATGCTGAAAACACTGCACATTGCATTGGTATTGGGGCAGCCAACGATCCTTCTATTTGGGAGGAGAAAATATCTGACTGCAGTTGCTGTTTGAGATTAATATTTCCCAGAATCTGTTGTTGCTGTTGTTGGCCAGTTAACACTCCTTCAGCCTGCTGTAGCACAGTCTCTGGAGTTTTATTCATGGCTGAATCAGAAGTAAGGAACATTGAAGACTGATTCCCTGTTTGAAAGATGCTATTATTTAGATTTTCATGTGCATGTTGCTGCATGATCTCAGTTCCAGTGTTAGTACTAAAAAGTACAGAATTCAGCTGTTGTTGCTGTTGTTGGGCTGCAGCTTCTAAAACCTGCACCACCAGGCTGGCATTGTTATTTGCAGAGCTAGATGTGGAAAAACCTCCCGCCTGAAGCTGCCTCACAGCAATTTCAAGTTGTGCAACACCATTATCCTGAGTGAAGAGGCCAGAAGAAAGCTGCTGAAGAGACGGTTGTTGCTGAGTCTCTGTCAATTGCTGCATGTCCACCACACCACTTCCACTTTGTGACCTCTCATGGGACTGAATGTCTATTGATTCCAATAAGAGACTAGATCGCTGATACTGTTGGGTGACTTGCTGAAGAAGGGAATCACCAGAAGCCTCAAAACAACTGGTAGGTGAAATATCCTGCTTGTTAATAGTGCTCAAATGCTCTGATTTAGAGTAGACTGCAGATGGGATCTGCTGGTTCTCTTCAGACTCTCCTTGTTGGTGTACCATAGAACTAGTAAATGGGCTGGTACTGGATGATATGTTAGAATTCAATTCCATGCTTTGCTGGGGTGATGCTATAACAACATCAGAACTCTGTGCAGAATGGCAAAATATCCCCCCCCAAAAAAAAAAAAAAAAGTTAGAAAAATATACTTAACCTTACAAATAATACTTAATGAAGACCTAAAGACACAGCAGTAAATATAAATTTATACTACTGTCAAAATATTTACCTAGGAATACAGAAAGCCAATTTACGATGGTGAGTCAAAAATTATCCACACTCCAGTTATATTAAAACTTCCGTTGGCAGCTTTCCATACAAGGTCCCCGTCTCATCAGTCACTGCTGTGCAGGTGTGATCGTGTTACGTCAGATAATTTGTAAAAACTGTGGTGCGAGAAACAATGGCTGTCACCCCCACTTGTGATTTGCACAAAAGAAGAGCAACATGCAGTGATTCTTTTTTGTGGTCTGAGGGTGTGCCTATTTATCGAAGACTTTGTGCACAGTATGGAGAAAGTGATTTGTCGCGAAGAAGTGTGTATGAATGGATGAAGAAATTCAAGGAAGGCTGCACAAGTGTCAAAAACAAAGAAGGAGCTGGATGCCCCATACACGTCCACGACTGATGACAACATTGAGCAAGCAACATGAAAGGATTCTGTTGAATAGGTGAGTGACAGTAAATGATGTGGCAAATCATTTGTAAATCAGCCATGGCTCTGCCTATGCAATAATCCACAACAGAATTGGGTTTTGATGGGTGGGGGTTGATTTGTTTCTAAACTATTTTTGTAAAACTTGAGTTATTTGATTTTAATAAAATAAAAAAAATAAATAAATAAAAAAAAAAAAAAAAAAAAAAAAAAAAAAAGCCCTACAAGGACGAAGATTCACGTCTGATGAAGAGGCGAAGATGGCAGTGCATTTGTGGCTCACAGCTCAGCCTAAAACAAGTTTGATTGAAGGAATATGAAAGCTTATTGACTTATGGACAAAGTGTATTGAAAAGCAGGGAGATTATGTCGAAACATTATGTATTTGTTTTTTCTGATAGTGGATTAAAATAAATTCTACAGCCGGAATATGGATAATTTTTGACTCATTCTTGTAAATAACATAAAAATTCATATGGCATGTTGTAACACAAACAGATGAAATATTTAGCTATTCAGTTTCCAAAGAACAAGAACAGCAGTACATTTAAAAAAAATTACCTTGAAAGCAGATGACTGGCTGGATGAAACATCCATTGGTGTTACATCTTCATTCTTGACCAGAGGAATCGCAGGTGTTATCAACGAACTTGGTAACAAGCATGCCTCATCCAACGTGCATGCATTGGTTTTTCTAGCTAAAGATCCCAAACAAGAAGTGGAGAAAATAAAGATATAATAACCTGTAAAATATCTTTATATTGTTTTGATTACTGAGTTATCACTTAATGAATAGAATTTTCTCAGTAATTTGATAATGCTAAAAAGACAAACCTAAAATATAACAACAGTATCTCAGGGATTACATTGCAGCAAATTATAAGCCTTTATGCAAAAACAATCCCTGTAGACGTTAAGGAACTCATAGAACAATACATGCAACACCAAACATCACATTAATTACTTCACTGTTGTGGATCTCCTCTTCACAACTATGATCCTGATTACAGCCAGTGTGTATGTAGAGGTGCACAATAAAGCAGGCAGGTGAAAAAATGTTTCTGGACATGGATTCAAATGTTTCACTCACAGCAACCGGTGTATGCATGTGGGTAGCATGAAAGATCAATCAGGTTAGGATGATTCTTACAGAAAAACACACTAATAAGGATGATGATGCATTTCATATCTTTGTGTGGGAAATTTGTAGTATGTCATATGACAGCCAATAGCATCAGAATACAGATGCCATTGTTTATCTTGTCCCAGAGGTCCTGTCAGCTGGAATTTGTTTTCCTTTTCCTTTGTTATCTGCCCGTGTATTAGTTCAGCTTTATATTAAGTTAGCTTTGCTCTAATTGACTGAACAACTTTAAATCCACTGAATATATATTTTATACACTGTGCATAATTATATTTTGTGTTATGTTATATTTGTATATATGTGCAAAACTGCAACTCTGTCATCTGAGCAAGTAAGAGAGGACAGGATACAAAAGTATGTGAATTGCAGCTGTAAGAAATCAGAGTATTTTTGTCTAAGTAATTCCCATTAAATTTACTAGTGACAGTATTGGAAGGTGTCACTACATTTGATTAAAAAATGTTAAACAAAACAGCAATTCCTGATCTCAATGATACAGAAGCACGAAATAATCTGCTTTACTAATCAGTTGTTAATTAATGAAAAATACAAAACTACAAATATATTATGACTGAGATCACAAGTGAATATAACTATGTGATCATGACTAACAAAGTTCATTTTAATGGAAAATACCTGTACATCTTGTTGCCAAGATAAAACTGGAAACAATTTTTTACCTTTATCTGTGAATCTGATAATAAAAACCACTCATTTTAAACCCTTTAAAAATAAAGATTAAAAATTACTGGACAAAGTGCACAGCAATAATGTTAAATTAAAGCGGGTTTAAAAAGTTTCACACATTGAAAGGTATTTTTGATCAACTTTCTGTTGCCAGTTTTCCAAGGATCTAAACTTCAACAGCCTTCCAGACAAAATGTCAACATTTTTTAAATAAGTGAAGAAAGTAAGTAGGGCATTACAAATTTCTATTGATCACTATATACACTACATACTACTTATTTGAACTCGAAAGCTACCTAAAATTCTAACAAATTATTATTATAACTGAAAGTACTAAAGAACCATTTTTGTTTATTAAAAATCAAATATGTACTACTTCTATGAATTACAGTTTTTCCATTAAATGAAATGTTGTTAGAATAGGAAAGCTGCAATAGGACCAAAACATTTATAAGCTCTCATGATTCTTATCCTGTCAGAGTTCCCTCAATTAAATTGTAATATTCAAGACAACATTTTAAACATGAACATTGTTGAAGTCTTTCATAGCCTCAATATGTTCTTTTAAGCAAAGATACTGTGAAGAAATTCAAATGTGTCAAAATGCAATTCTTACTAGACAATTTACTGTGTGCTTAAACTTTCATTTTTTAATTTTACATATTTGAAAGCAACTATATTTTCAAACAGTTCTTTAGATACATTAACACTACATACTTTGTATAGCTTCCTCAAATGAGCAGGGCTGAGATGGAGCGGGAACTTCTTTTTTTACATTAATATCTGTAGAATTATCTGCAAAACAACACCAGAAGTAAATGAATGGGGAAAAGCAACTGTTATAAATTATTTCCTCTGTATTACATCCTTGTGAAATGCCAAGGAGATATCCCAAACTTCATTTTGTAGTACTTGTATAAAATGGCAGGATATGTTATTTTGTTCATGATGAATTACGGTTTCTTGTTACAATGTTTGAATTTTTACAAAAATGTTCATTCAAATCTGAACAACAATCAGAATCAATGACTAGCCAAAAACAGAAAATTGAAGCCATGTTTATATAAAGAATGCTGCATATATAAAAATTACAGACAAACCTTCTTCAGGCATGTATGTAAATGGATGAACTTCGTGAGATCGACCAGCATTTGTGACAACATATATAACAACAGAAACTGGAGAGCTTATGTTTGGTTTTTGATAAGGTGGTACCTTAATCACTAAGTGATTCTGCAGAGAAAAAGAAAACATCGGTTCATAAGAGATTTTTTTTTTTTTTTTTTTTACATAGAATGCATTGTTTTACATAGAAGACAGTCATTTATTCCTACTAAATTTTAAATTAACACATTGCACACGTAATATAACCATTATTCTGAATCTCATTTTGAGGAAACCGGCAACTAGGCAAAACTAAAAGTCAACGTGGATTAGTAGACAATATTATCTGGAACAATAAAAAAGCTATTTAAAATAAATTGCATTCTTTTCAGATTATGTACCTAAATGAATTTCAAAAGTGATGCCCTAAAACAAGATTTTACTCTACAGTAATCTTGTCAAATGTTCTCTCTATCAAATGAAAATGTAAAATACTGAATATTTAAGGAGACAATACCATATGTCTTGCAGATAAATAAAAACAGCAATATTGCATGATAATGCTAAACAATTTTTTGTTTAGAAGGATTTTTAAAATTAACAAGTTTGGTAATTATACTGTTGGGTAATATTTTATTAATAACAGGAGGACCCAATATGATTTTGTAAACAATTTTATACCTAATAGAAAAGCTGTATCAAAACAAGTAAATCAAAAGAGACCACAAGTAAAACAATGTCTCCAGAGTACTGCAGCTTAGAAAAGGAGAACTAAAATTTAAGGAGAGGAAAAATAAAATATGAATCTAAAAATAAAATAAGTTTCATTTTTTGACTCAACTAAATGAAGCTTTTTTTATGAAATATGAAAAGGTAATACCTGATGAAACAATTCCATATCAATTTCTGCTTCTGCTTTCCAAGAAGATTCATCTTTAAAAGGAAAAAAATGGACAGCAGCTATAAACTGAAATTCATAGAATATATAAAACTGCAATATTTAGACAATATATTTTATGAACAAGCATATTACTATTGTGTTAAGATAAACCAAACGTGTGCTCTTATTTTACCCAAATTAATGAAAGGCAACAAGCAATTTTGAGCATCTATTCACTTATTCATTTTCTGAAACCACTTAACCAATTTTGATACCTGATACATTTTCTTGAAAAATGACTTGTGCTCCCTTAAGGAAGTTCTTCCCAATGATGAACAATTCTTCACCACCTTTCACTGAACAGCTGTGGAGACTTTTCTTCAGGATTTCTGGAACACCAGCAGGCTGAGCTGCAGTAAAATATAATCATTAGAATAAAGAATGCAAAAAGAGCGTTACCAAAAAACACACACCACACGGGGAACAAGAGTAGCTTATAAACTCACAGTAGTAATGAAACAGGAACATAGAATTGTGATGCCATAAAAATTGACTCTACAATATTAGAAAAAATAATTCTCTTAAGTGATTTATTTTGCTTGTTCTGGCTATTATACACTGCTTAAAAAAACTAAGGGAACACTTAAAATCACACATCACATCTCATGTGGACTAAATATTTAAGTGGAAAATTTTTACTGAGTAATACTGTGCAATTCATTGAGGACAAAATTACGTAACAGTAGTCAATGGAAACCAAAATCCCCGACCCACTGAGGACTGGATTCAACATCACACTGAAAATCAAAGTCAAAAATTGAAATCACAGGCTGATACAACTTACGTGAATTTCATCACGGCAACTCATAATGTGACTCAGTAGTGTGCATGTGACTCACATGCCTGCATGCACTCCTGACAAAGTCTGGGCATACTCCCGTTGAGACAATGGATGGTATCCTGGGGGATTCTCCTCCCAGTCCTGGATCAGGGCATCAATGAGCTCCTGGACAGTCTGTGGCACTACTTGATGGCGTTGAATATACCGATAATGTCCCAGAGACATCCAGTAGGATTTGGATTCAGGTCAGGGGAATGTGCAGGCAAGTCAATGGCATCAATGCCTTCATCATCCAAAGAACTGCCTACATACTCTGGCCCCTTTAGGCCAGGCACTGTCCTGCACCAGGAGAAACCTAAGGCCCACTGCACAAGGTAAAGTCTGACAATGGCTCAGAAGATTTCATCCCGATACCTAGCAGCAGCCAGGGTACCACTACCTAGCACGTGGAGGTCTGTGCGACCCTCCAAGGATATGTCTTCCCAGATCATCACAGGCCCACCGCCACACCAGTCATGTTGGAGAACATTGCAGGCTGCATAATGTTCACCACAGTATCTCTAGACTCTTTCATGTCTGTCACACGTGCTCAATGTAAACCTGCTCTCATCTGTGAAGAGAATGGGGTGCTAGTGGCAGAGCTGCCAACTGTAGTATTCTCTGGAAAATGCCAATTCAGCTGTATGATGATGGGCTGTGAGCACAGGTCCTACTATAGGAGACTGGAGCCTCATGGAGTCAGTTTCTGACAGTTTGGTCAGAAACATGAACATCAAAAGCCAACTGGACGTCATTTTGTTGGGCTCTGGCAGTGCTCCTCCTGTTCCTCCTCACACAAAGGAGCAGATACTGGTGCTGGGCTGATACCCTTCTATAGCCCAGTCCAGGTCTCCTTGAGTAACTGCCCATCTCATGGTATTTCTACCATGCTTTCGAGACTGTGCTGGGAAACAAAGCAAACCTTTTTGTGATGGCATGTATGGATGTGCCATCCTGGAGAAGCTGGACTACCTGTGCAACCTGAACTGGCTGCAGGTATTGCTTCATGCTACCAGTAGTGACCAGGACACTTGCAAAAATGCAAAACTAGAGAAGAATCAGTTAGGAAGGATAAGGATACAGTACACCTGTTGTCACTTTCACTTGTACCAAAGCAGGTAAAGTTGATTGATATCCCTGAAGCTTAAATTATTTGGTTATAAGATTGTGATAAGTGTTCCCTTAATTTTTTGAGCAATGTATTTTAACATATTCTGGTTTATGACAGTAAAAGTACAATGCAAAAATACAACTCTAAAAACAATCACAGAAATTAATTCCAACACATTCAAAATTTGATTCTTATCAATTATTTGCAGTAACTGCAGTCACATGAATTGCTGGAAACTGCATTTTTACAGCAAAAAGAAAACAACACAGAAATAACATTTTCAAATCAGTTAATTCAGGGACATGTGAGGCTGTAACCTATCCTGACAGCACTAACATCTACATTAAAAAAAAATCTTTTTTTCCCCAAATAGTACTTTATGTTTTCCTTGCAGAAACTAATATGCAAAATGATGCAAATCTTGGCCAAGAGCTATTTTATGACTAAATATAAATATCTAGAATCTGAATATCCATATATATTTGCCACACTTTATTTAAAATTAAATAACCAACAATCTCACAAACAATGTAACAGACAGACAAGACATTCCAGACAAATGTCAAATAGTCATAACCCCTCTGCTGTTGTGTGTGATCCATTTAGCTAATGAACAAATTATGAATTTTACAATTGGATGCTTTAGTCTGATTAATAACATTTTACAAGCCATTTTGTAAGTTATCACTGTGACCTTTTTCATTAAACATGAAGAAACTATGCAGTTCAAGTCACACACCCTTACACCTGGACAAGTGAATTAGAAAATGAATGGATAGACGCTTTACATGAGAAATATAATCCTTAAAACACTGCTAAATTAAAAAAAAAAATATATGCATCAAATATATCTTCCATGTATGACAGATGCAGCCAAATTCATATAGCTGGACAGGTGGGCTAGAAAACAGATGGATGATTAACATGAAACTGATGTAAGGGAAATATAACTCATAATTAAGATTCAAACAGATGCTTACAGCAAATGCTCACAGCTATTTTCAGAATGTTATGCTACTGTAAAATTCTGTATAAGGAATAAAGAATTTTGACTAACATAATTTATATTAATACTACATATAATGAAAGAAACTTTGAAAAATAAAGAAAAGCTGCAATGCTTGGTTATGTACAAGTTACTTTTACTGCTTTTATTTTCCAGAATAAACACACCACATAAAAAGCTAAAGAGAACACTCACTGCATAAAATAGGAGATGAAGGTATCTGCAGTGTTAAAACTGAACCATCTGGCCGACCAATGTTAACTCTGAAAACAAGCCTGGCACGAGTACTCTTCTTCTTGGAACCTGCAACTCCTATACGAGCTTCTACATCAGCATTCCGTAGTTTCAAAATTCCCACACAATCCACCCTGAAAAGAGAACAGCTCTTAAAAACTGTACATAAGTTCAAGTTTTTGTTGTGTTTAATTTTTTTCAAAAAAAAAAAAAAAAAAATTAAACATTGCTTAACAATTAATGTGCAAATGACAATTATTAGCAGCATTAACTTTTCTCGTATGTATACCTATGTTCTGGCTTTACTAATGAATTGAATTATATTGAAAGCCTTTGTTGTCATTGTAAAATAATTACAACAAAATTACGAGCACCTCTCCAAATAGGTACAAAAAGCAAAAACAACACTACTTTTCTTGAAGCATAACCAATGCTACAACACATAATACAAGCAAAGGAAAAAAATAAAAAAAAATAAAATCAGTACTATTGAATGTAAAAATACAGTTAAAAAGAAATGACATAAAATAAACGGAATCAGTAGTGATACAGTAAAATAATACCATTCAACCAGAGGAGTAGTTGCACAAGAGCAACAGCAGCCGTATGTATGAGTCTATTTCCCAGCATGGAGTAAAAAAAAAAAAAAAAAAAAAAAAATTATTTAAACTGCCTTAATTTACTTAGTTGTGCTTGAAAGTTTGTGAACCCTTTAGAATTTTCTATATTTCTGCATAAATATGATCTAAAACATCATCAGATTTTCACTCAAGTCCTAAAAGTAGATGAAGAGAAACCAGTTAAACAAATGAGACAAAAATATTATACTTGTTCATTTATTTATTGAGGAAAATGATCGAATATTACATATTTGTGAGTGGCAAAGTATATGAACCTCTAGGATTAGCAGTTAGTTTGAAGGTGAAATTCGAGTCCGGTGTTTTCAATCAATGGGACAACAATCAGGTGTGAGTGGGCACCCTGTGTTATTTAAAGAACAGGGATCTATCAAAGTCTGCTCTTCTCAACACATGTTTGTGGAAGTGTATCATGGCACGAACAAAGGAGATTTCTGAGGACCTCACAAAACGAGTTGTTGATGCTCATCAGGCTGGAAAAGGTTACAAAACCATCTCTAAAGAGTTTGGACTCCACCAATCCACACTCGGACAGATTGTGTACAAATGGAGGAAATTCAAGACCACTGTTACCCTCCCCAGGAGTGGTCAACCAACAAAGATCACTCCAAGAGCAAGGCGTGTAATAGTCGGCGAGGTCACAAAGGACCCCAGGGTGACTTCTAAGCAAGTGAAGGCCTCTCTCACATTGGCAAATGTTCATGTTCATGAGTCCACCATCAGGAGAACACTGAACAACAATGGTGTGCATGGCAGGGTTGCAAGGAGAAAGCCACTGCTCTCCAAAAAAAACTTTGCTGCTCGTCTGCAGTTTGCTAAAGATCACGTGGACAAACCAGAAGGCTGTTGGAAGAAAGTTTTATGGACGGATGAGACCAAAATAGAACTTTTTGGTTTAAATGAAAAGTGTTATGTTTGGAGAAAGGAAAACACTGCATTCCAGCATAAGAACCTTAACCCATCTGTGAAACATGGTGGCGGTAGTATCATGGTTTGGGCCAGTTTTGCTGCATCTGGGCCAGGACGGCTTGCCTTCATTGATGGAACAATGAATTCTGAATTATATCAGAGAATTCTAAAGGAAAATGTCAGGACATCTGTCCATGAACTGAATCTCAAGAGAAGGTGGATCATGCAGCAAGACAACGACCCTAAGCACACAAGTCATTCTACCAAAGAATGGTTAAAGAAGAATAAAGTTAATGTTTTGGAATGGCCAAGTCAAAGTCCTGACTTTAATCCAATCGAAATGTTGCTTAAGGACCTGAAGCGAGCAGTTAATGTGAGGAAACCCACCAACATCTCAGAGTTGAAGCTGTTTTGTACGGAGGAATGGGCTTAAATTCCTCTAAGCCGGTGTGTAGGACTGATCAACAGTTACCAGAAATGTTTAGTTGCAGTTATTGCTGTAAAGGGGGGTCACACCAGATACTGAAAGAAAAGGTTCACATACTTTTGCCACTCACAAATATGTAATATTCAATCATTTTCCTTAATAAATAATTGACCAAGTATAATATCTTTATCTCATTTGTTTAACTGCTTTCTCTTTATCTACTTTTAGGACTTGAGTGAAAATCTGATGATGTTTTAGGTCATATGTATGCAGAAATATAGAAAATTCTAAAGGGTTCACAAACTTTCAAGCACAACTGTATTTTTGTTCAATGTTATTTATGGCTAGTGTTAAGAAACATCAGTCTGTACTTTCAAAGATCTATAACACCGACCAGAGGGCAACACTTCAAACATCCAGGGTTTCCAATTTAGAATCTCACAGATCCTTTTGTCAACACAGCTCCTGATGCAGAATAGAATTGTTTCTGTACGACGAGGGGGTACCCAAAAATAACCGGAATTGGGGGGAAAAAAAAAGTTTTAATAATTTTTACTTATTGAAACTTTAGTCTCCTTCAAAGTACTCTCCATGTGAATGAATGCACTTGTCCCAACGGTTTTCCCACTGGTGGAAACATTTTTTGGAATTGCTGAAGAGGAACGTTGTCCAATGCCTGCAGCGATTTTTCTTTGACTCCATGGTACAAAAACGCTTTCCTTTGAGTTTTTTTTTGATGTGGGAACAAGAAAGTCGCACGGATGCAAGATCAAGTAACATTGCCCCTGGTTTGAAACGCGAAAAGCACTAATAGACCTGTGTTTTACTGAAATCGTCCTCTTTAAAAGCAGTTTCAAGCATCACTACAGTTTTAACAGCCGTTTTCCCTAAGAGAGAACAAAATTTAACACAGACTCGCTGTTCTTTGTGATGGGTGACCATAACACCCCAATCTGATTGTGGAAAACAGTCCTGTAGCTGAATGAGAGCACTCTGAGGTCAAGTATTTATGGTCTTTATAATGGGTTTTGTCCTCCTCCTGGATGGTGTGTATGCTGGGAAAAGGAGCAATGAAAGATGATCTGACTGACCTAAGTTGGGGAGGGATGTGGTTTTATAAGCATGTTTTATATTTGAATACCCATTTTCCCCCGTAGTGGATAACTTCATAAACTGGGTGAATTCAGAAGTACAGTCTTTAAACATGCTTAAAATTCCCCTCTGATGCCCCTTTGTTCATACCCAAATTTTTGTTCCTGTCCCACCGGTGGATTGTATGGTCTGCTAGTTGTATTTTAGAGTCTGCGATTTGCAGGTGAAGCCAAGTCTCCGTTATGATTATCACACAATTCCAGACCAAACCATTTGTAGCAATCTGAAGCTCCAACTTGCGTTAGTGAGAAAAATACTACAGTAGCCTAGCTCATTGACCGGATCAGTTTCCGGGCTTCAGTTTTCTCTTCCTCCGACGTTTCCGTCACTTAGTGGGTTTGATAATAATCCATGGCGTTCTTGGTGTTCTTGCTATATCTTCTGGTATGTTATAAATTCACTGAAAGTGATTGTAATCCAATATCAATTAAATCCTGACAGCTATATACAAGATTTGCGTGACACAATTCGACAATCAAAAACAAAACCGGACAACCAAAGCACCAGACTGGAGAGCACAAAGCCGCTGCGTCCAACCATGCCGCCATCTTGGCTATTCATGTTACGTGTTATGCCTGACCACTACTAATATACTAGAACCAAGTTCTAAAAAACATGAATACTCCTATTTTTTGAAAAATGTGTGATTTTGTTTAAAGGAAAACATTTATAATTAATGACCGTAAGAAATTTGACACACAAGAGTAGACTATTTACTCCATCCAGCTTGTTTGTTTAGCTAATAGCAGAGCTGTCCTAGTTCCTCATCCAGATACTTCTTAAAGGCTACCAGTGTTTCTGCTTCAACTACATGGCTCAATGGTTACAGTACTCACAGAATACTACAACTCTAAAGAAATGCTTCCTGGCTTAAAAAATAATTATGTTTCTGCTTTAGTAAAAAATGGTAGTTAATGAGATTAACTGAGTAATATATTACTTACGCTAAGGTCATGTTGTTGCTTGGATCTAGGGATACTTCAATCACAGTTGTGCCTTCAATGTCTACTTCCTTGCAAGGTGTTGTATTGCGACCAGTTACACGACATGCCTGGTAAAATCCATGGGGTTTAACACGTCCAGAATCATTGCCCACAAATATCTGGAGAACCACTGGTTCATTTACACCTTCAAGCTAAGAAAAGAAAATAATAAACAGGAATTGCACAATCCAGTATTTTTTTTAATTTATACGAACATCTATGTACAGTTTATAAATACTGTATATACAGGACCCAAAAATTCCGAGAATCAGTCAAGTGCATAGCAGTAGGATGAAGTTATTAAATATGTCCAAGTCACATCAAATGGCTTTATTGTCATACCATCCATACACAGTATAGCAGCATACAGTGGGGCAAAAAAGTATTTAGTCAGCCACCAATTGTGCTAGTTCTCCCACTTAAAAAGATGAGAGAGGCCTGTAATTTTCATCATAGATATACCTCAACTATGAGAGACAAAATGAGAAAAAAAAATCCAGAAAATCACATTGTCTGATTTTTGAAGAATTTATTTGCAAATTATGGTGGAAAAAAAGTATTTGGTCAATAACAAAAGTTCACCTCAATAATTTGTTATATACCCTTTGTTGGCAATGACAGAGGTCAAACATTTTCTGTAAGTCTTCACAAGGTTTTCACACACTGTTGCTGGTATTTTGGCCCATTCCTCCATGCAGATCTCCTCTAGAGCAGTGATATTTTGGGGCTGTCGCTGGGCAACACGGACTTTCAACTCCGTCCAAAGATTTTCTATGGGGTTGAGATCAGGAGACTGGCTAGGCCACTCCAGGACCTTGAAATGCTTCTTACGAAGCCACTCCTTCGTTACCCGGGCGGTGTGTTTGGGATCATTGTCATGCTGAAAGACCCAGCCACATTTCATCTTCAATGCCCTTGCTGATGGAAGGAGGTTTTCACTCAATATCTGACGATACATGGCCCCATTCATTCTTTCCTTTACACGGATCAGTCGTCCTGGTCTCTTTGCAGAAAAACAGCCCCAAAGCATGATGTTTCCACCCCCCCTGCTTTACAGTAGGTATGGTGTTCTTTGGATGCAACTCAGCATTCTTTCTCCTCCAAACACGACGAGTAAAGTTTTTACCAAAAGGTACTATTTTGGTTTCATCTGACCATATGACATTCTCCCAATCCTCTTCTGGATCATCCAAATGCTCTCTAGAAAATTCAGACGGGCCTGCACATGTACTGGCTTAAGCAGGTGGACACGTCTGGCACTGCAGGATTTGAGTCCCTGGCGGCGTAGTGTGTTACTGATGGTAGACTTTGTTACTTTGGTCCCAGCTCTCTGCAGGTCATTCACTAGGTTCCCCCGTGTGGTTCTGGGATTTTTGCTCACCGTTCTTGTGATCATTTTGACCCCACGGGGTGAGATCTTGCGTGGAGCCCCAGATCGAGGGAGATTATCAGTGGTCTTGTATGTCTTCCATTTTCTAATAATTGCTCCCACAGTTGATTTCTTCACACCAAGCTGCTTACCTATTGCAGATTCAGTCTTCCCAGACTGGTGCAGGTCTACAATTTTGTTTCTGGTGTCCTTTGACAGCTCTTTGGTCTTGGCCATAGTGGAGTTTGGAGTGTGACTGTTTGAGGTAGTGGACAGGTGTCTTTTATATTGATAACGAGTTCAAACAGGTGCCATTAATACAGGTAATGAGTGGAGGACAGAGGGGCCTCTTACAGAAGAAGTTACAGGTCTGTAAGAGCCAGAAATCTTGCTTGTTTGTAGGTGACCAAATACTTATTTTCCACTATAATTTGCAAATAAATTCTTTAAAAATCAGACAATGTGATTTTCTGGATTTTTTTTCTTATTTTGTCTCTCATAGTTGAGGTATACCTATGATGAAAATAACAGGCCTCTCTCATCTTTAAGTGGGAGAACTTGCACAATTGGTGGCTGACTAAATACTTTTTTGCCCCACTGTACATTGTCATGAAATAACATTCCATAGCACTGTGGTGAAACATATACATAAACACAGCACACGTGCAGGTAAAAACCTATATGAAATTATAAATAAACAAAAATAAACAAATGGTAAGTGTATAGACAGTGATTATTTGAAATATTCAGTATAGTAATAAATAACGACAATGAATAATGAAAAGCACTTGAGTGTTACAAATGTACTGCATATAAATAAGCAACTATGGGCATATCTGAGGGCAGGGGGCAGCAAAGAGTTCAAAGTCCAGACAGCTAAGAGGTAGAAAACATTGCAGAACCTGGCTGAGATGATTTAGATGCTAAAGAACCTTCTGCCAGATGGAAGTAGGACAAAGAAATTGTGGGAGGAATGGGAGCAGTACATCTCAATGCTACAGGCTTTACAAATGTAATACTTTATAAAGATGTCTTTAATAGGGGGCAAAGAGGTACTAATTATCTTTTCTGCTGTGTACAATATTTGCTGTTGTACCTTACGGTCAGAGACTACAGCTCCCAAAAAAGAGAGTGATGAAGCTGGACAGAATGCTTTTGATGGCGCCCCTGTAAAATGCGGTGACAATGGGAAGGAAGCAGCTGAAGGAAGTGGAGACACTGCTATGCGATTAGCTGCCAGATACACACCAAGGAATTTTATTGCTTTTGACCAATTCCACCTTATAGTCCTCAATGGGCAATGGGATGTTGTCAGGATGGGCCTTTGCGAAGTCAACAATCATCTCTTATGTCTTGTCCACATTAAGAGACAGACGGTTGCACATGCACCACTTTGCAAATTGTTTTATCTGCATTCAGTAAACTGACTTATCCCTATTGTTGTTGGGACACACCACCATTGTGTCATCTACAAACTTAATGATGGTGTTAGAGCGGTACCCAGCCATATACAGCTAAGCATTGTATGCCCACAAGTCTGGATGATCAGTCGACGAGTGGCATCGTGCCGAGTTCATTGAGTGCACATTTCTGCCGTTTAATCCACAATTACAACTGTGACTTTGGCAATTTTTTTTTTCTACAAACCATGGCAGATTTTAAAGAGACAATGATGACTGACAGACCTGTTCATAAAGAATGTGCTCCCCATGAACAGTCATGAATCAGTGACATTGCATGGAAGTGCTGAGGTCTCTACGGAAAAGCGTTAGGAAAAAATTTCTGGAGTAGCGGCACCCAGAAAATTGCATCAACAGTGAACCTGTACAGATTGAGTTATCAGTCCAAGATATTTTGACTGAAATAATATGGTTGTTGCTTCTCACACACCGTATTCGCCAGACCTTGCTCCTTGTGATACCTTTTTTCCCCCCAAAAAGAAGATTTGATACTGTGGAAGAAATACAGGAAAAACTACCTGAGGCTCAAGTAGGCTTGGGCGGTAATACGGTAATATGGTATCCCGCGGGATCTAAAAATAGCAACGGTGTCAGTTTCAATACCGTTATACCGTCATAAAAACAATGCACTTATATGGGAGACAAGGATTAAATATTAAATATAATTTATTTAATGCCTAAAAATGCGTATGCGTGGTTGTCATCACGTGACAGCGTGGAGGAGAAAGAGAGGTGGGGAAAGATGGCGAGTTGCGCACCAAGTAACCTGGTCTCAAAAAAGAACACAACTTCTGCAGTTTGGCAGTATTTCGGGTTTCGACCGGACGAGGCAATTTGCAAATTGTGCAACAAAAAGGTGACCGCGTGAGATGGAAATACCTCGAACCTAAGGTCGCATATACGAAACCACCATCCACTCACTGATGCGAGGATGGACCCGAGTTCACTCAGTGCAACAGTTTCAACGCCTCCCGATGCAGGACCAACAACATCTAGGTCCACCGCCAGTACGCAGCCGACGGTAATGGGGGCCTTCGGGAAAGCAACAAAGTACAAAAGGGACAGTGTCCGTTGGAAAACCTGTACTGATGCAGTGACAAAATACTTGGCGAAGGAAATGGTCTCTTTCCACACAGTGGAAAAAAAGTCCTTTACGGACATGGTAAAGGTCCTAGATGCCCAGTACGAGCTGCCTGGACGGAAATATTTCTCACAAACAGCCGTCCCACATTTATATAGTAAAGTTAGAGACAATGTTCAAGTGCTGCTGTCAGCGGCAGACAGTTATTCCTTAACAACTGACATGTGGTCGTCAGTTAACATGACACCATATATGTCTCTGACTGTCCATACTATTACACCTGACTGGAAACTTGAATCCAAATGCCTCCAAACTACGTATTTTCCTGAGAGTCATACAGCGGACAATCTTGCTGCTGCGCTCAGAGCTGCACTTCAGGAATGGCAACTTGATGAGAAAAAACTTTCAGCCATAACCACCGACAACGCTGCCAACATTCATGCCGCAATCAGGTCCCTGCATTGGCCGTGGCTATACTGCTTCGGTCACAATCTAAACTTGGCTGTCACAAATGGATTGCATGACCAGAGGCAAAAAACCGAGCGCGCCCTTGGACTATCTATATAAT
The DNA here is from genome assembly GCF_900747795.2 of Erpetoichthys calabaricus. Taxonomy (NCBI): domain Eukaryota; kingdom Metazoa; phylum Chordata; class Cladistia; order Polypteriformes; family Polypteridae; genus Erpetoichthys; species Erpetoichthys calabaricus. The sequence continues at coordinate 80,867,760 of NC_041402.2, forward strand.
AAAAGCCCAGTGCGGTGTCCGTGTCCGGGTTCCTTTTAGCTGTATAGCTGCCCCGTAGAAACGTGGTGTATGCAGGTTATGAGGTGTGACGCTAATTAACGCCCGTACTACAACAGATTATATTGTTGATATACTATTAACTATTTACAGGGATCAACTCTTTTGGGGAATTTCATAACAAAAAAAATAAATAAAATTATAAATAACATTTACACTTTGCTACATGTGCACTTCAGTATTTCAAGCCCCGTGTCTGAGTCTGTACGGAGGAGACCTTATCGAACAATGCCGAAACGAAAGGCAACTGAACCTGCTCCTGCGAGAGAGGACACATTACAGCGTGATCACGAAGCAAAGAGGCAAAGGCGTGCCAGTCGCTCGCAAGAAACGGACACTCAGCATTCACACAGATTAGCTCAATGACGCGTCTCTGCCGCACAACGAAAGGCAACTGAAACCTGTACAGAGAGATAAGACAGATTACGCCATGATCGCTAAAGAAAGATGCAAAAGCATTCCAATGAGACACCATGGCTGAGACCAAGGCTGAATTACAGGCTGAGATCGTGAGCTTAGAGGCAGCAGGTCCAGTGGCCATCAGAGTGGAAGAGGGAGAGGCGCAACCTGCACCCTCACGAAAAAAGATGACTCTGGGAAGTATGCTGCAAAAAAAATCTGATGGAATGGCAGGTCCCGTCGGCATCGGCACCATAGAGGACCGAGTCGGAGCTGAAATAACAGCCTACTGTTTGGAGCCAGTTACTCAAGGAGACGAGGACACACTTCTCTGGTGGAAAAATGCTGCCAGGCGTTTTCCCCAGATGTCGCGAGTGGCACGAAAGTACCGGTGCGTCTGTGCCACAAGCACACCATCGGAGCGGGTTTTCAGCACCGCAGGTAAAGTTGTCGGTCCACAACGTGCCCTGTTAAAGCCGGACAAAGTAAATATGCTGGTTTTTCTAGCGAAAAATCTTGACTAGATTGATGCCACTTGCCATTCGTTCCTATTCGCACTGTGTTTATTTTTATTTATTTAATTGATTCAGGTATTTTTATTTGGTTTACGTTAAAAACAATATTGGAAAGAAGACTGGAAAGAAGTTTTTGTTTAGGACTATTGCTTTGCAATACTTTTTATAATATGGATGATGTTTATGTTAATTCAACTCTGGTTGACTGTTGTGGGTCTATTTGCACTTTTTTATAAGCTGCTCTTCTTTGTTATTAAAAGTTGTTCAGGCGGTGTGATTTAATTTAATTGATTTGTGTGCGCGTCTCTGCGCGAAAACTGTTCTGGATGTTTATGTTAATTTAATTCTGTTTGACTGTTGTATTTGCACTTTTTTATAAACTGCTATTTGTTGCTAATAAAAGTTGTTAATATTGTTCTGCATGTTATTTTGTTATTGTTTCAGTATTAGTGTTTGATATTCAGTTTCTGAACGGTTTAGGCACAAGCCAACAGTCTGGTGACGCTGTCTGAGCCTTACGTCACATTTTTTTTATTATTCACGGTAATACCGTATACCGAGGTAAAATAGGGAGGAGGTTTGACGGTATCAAAATTTGGATACCGCCCAACCTTAGGCTCAAGACACAGTAACAAAAGATAAGTAAAGGAAATGTTAAGAATGGGAGAAGTGCTGGAACAAAGAGTATTTTGTAGGTGACTAATTCCAGAAATTTTTGGGTCCCCCTTGTGTGTACTGTATATATACACAAACACAGTGGATTCAGAAAGTTTCAAGACATCTTTACAACACAATAGTGTGCAGAAAGTAGATTTCATTTTAAATGGATATATTTGCCATTTTGCTCTCCTATCTACATTTAGCAATTCATAATGACAAAGTTGAAAAATGTTTTCTGAAAGGTTTTAATTTTAAATAAATTTGCAAAACTCAAATTTCTCTTTCCAGGTGCATCTCAAAAATGAGAATATTGTGAAAAAGGTTATTTGTTTTTGTAATTTATTTAAAATAGGTAAACCTTTATACATGCTATATTCATTACGCATAAAGTAAAATAATTTGAAACCTTTTTTGTTTTATTGATGATGATTATGGTAGAGAGAGGGTTAGGGTAGAGAGTTAGGGTTATGGTATGAGGTTGAGAGGTTCCGGCTAGATATAGTCGGGCTCACCTCGACGCACAGCTTGGACTCTGGAACCAATCTCCTTGAGAGGGGCTGGACTCTCTACCACTCTGGAGTTGCCCCCGGTGAGAGGCGCCGAGCGGGTGTGGGCATACTTATTGCCCCCCGACTTGGATCCTGTACATTGGGGTTTACCCCGGTAGACGAGAGGGTAGCCTCCCTCCGCCTTCGGGTGAGGGGACGGGTCCTAACTGTTCTGTGTGCGTACCCACCCTTTTTGGAGTCCCTGGAGAGGGTGCTAGAGGGCATACCTTCTGGGGACTCCCTCGTACTGCTGGGAGACTTCCATGCTCATGTGGGCAATGACAGTGAGACCTGGAAGGACGTGATTGGGAGGAATGGCCCCCCCGATCTGAACCCAAGTGGTGTTTTGTTATTGGACTTCTGTGCTCGTCACGGATTGTCCATAACAAACACCATGTTCAAGCATAGGTGTGTTCATATGTGCACTTGGCACCAGGACACCCTAGGCCTGAGTTCGATGATCGACTTTGTGGTCGTGTCGTCGGACTTGCGGCCACATGTCTTGGACACTCGGGTGAAGAGAGGGGCGGAGCTGTCAACTGATCACCACCTGGTGGTGAGTTGGCTTCGATGGTGGGGAAGGATGCCGGTCAGGCCTGGTAGGCCCAAACATGTTGTGAGGGTCTGCTGGGAACGTCTGGCAGAGCCCCCTGTCAGAAGTAGCTTCAACTCCCACCTCCAGCAGAACTTTGACCGTGTCCCGAGGGAGGTGGGGGACATTGAGTCCGAATGGGCCATGTTCCGTGCCTCTATTGTTGAGGCAGCTAACCGGAGCTGTGGCCGTAAGGTGGTCGGTGCCTGTCGTGGGGGCAATCCCCGAACCCGTTGGTGGACACCGGCGGTGAGGTATGCTGTCAAGCTGAAGAAGAAGTCCTACCAGTCCCTTTTGTCCTGTGGGACTCTGGAGGCAGCTAATAGGTACCGGCAGGCCAAGCGGAATGCAGCTTTGGTGGTTGCTGAGGCAAAAACTCAGGCATGGGAGGAGTTTGGGGAGGCCATGGAGAACGACTTTCGGACGGCTTCGAGGAGATTCTGGTCCACCATCCGGCGTCTCAGGAGGGGGAAGCAGTGCAGTGTCAACACTGTATATGGTGGGGATGGTGCACTGCTGACCTCGACTCGGGACGTTGTGGGTCGGTGGGGGGAGTACTTCGAAGACCTCCTCAATCCCAATAACATGCCTTCCAATGAGGAAGCAGAGCCTGGGGACTCGGAGGTGGGCTCCCCCATCTCTGGAACTGAGGTCACCGAGGTGGTCAAAAAACTCCTTGGTGGCAGGGCCCCGGGGGTGAATGAGATACGCCCGGAGTTCCTCAAGGCTCTGGATGTTGTAGGGCTGTCTTGGTTGACACGTCTCTACAACATCGCATGGACATCAGGGACAGTGCCTCTGGATTGGCAGACCGGGGTGGTGGTCCCCCTCTTTAAGAAGGGGGACCAGAGGGTGTGTTCCAACTACAGAGGGATCACACTCCTCAGCCTCCCTGGAAAAGTCTATTCGGGGGTTCTGGAGAGGAGGGTCCGTCGGATAGTTGAACCTCGGATTCAGGAGGAACAGTGTGGTTTTCGTCCTGGTCGCGGAACAGTGGACCAGCTCTACACCCTTAGCAGAGTCCTGGAGGGTGCATGGGAGTTTGCCCAACCAGTCTACATGTGTTTTGTGGACTTGGAAAAGGCGTTCGACCGTGTTCCTCGGGGAATCCTGTGGGGGGTGCTCCGGGAGTATGGAGTACCGGACCCCCTGATAAGGGCTGTTCGGTCCCTGTACAACCGGTGTCAGAGCTTGGTCCGCATTGCCGGCAGTAAGTCGAACCCATTTCCAGTGAGAGTTGGACTCCGCCAGGGCTGCCCTTTGTCACCGATTCTGTTCATAACTTTTATGGACAGAATTTCTAGGCGCAGCCAGGGTGTTGAGGTGGTCCGGTTTGGTGGACTCAGGATTGGGTCACTGCTTTTTGCAGATGATGTTGTCCTGTTTGCTTCATCAGGCCGTGATCTTCAGCTCTCTCTGGATCGGTTCGCAGCTGAGTGTGAAGCGGCTGGGATGGGAATCAGCACCTCCAAATCCGAGACCATGGTCCTCAACCGGAAAAGGGTGGAGTGCCCTCTCAGGGTTGGTAGCAAGATCCTGCCTCAAGTGGAGGAGGTTCAAGTATCTCGGGGTCTTGTTCACGAGTGAGGGAAGAATGGAGCGGGAGATCGACAGGCGGATCGGTGCGGCGTCCGCAGTGATGCGGGCTCTGCATCGGTCTGTCGTGGTGAAAAAGGAGCTGAGCCATAAGGCAAAGCTGTCAATTTACCGGTCGATCTATGTTCCTACTCTCACCTATGATCATGAGCTATGGGTAGTGACCGAAAGAACGAGATCGCGAATACAAGCGGCTGAAATGAGTTTCCTCCGCAGGGTGTCTGGGCTCTCCCTTAAAGATAGGGTGAGAAGCTCAGTCATCCGGGAGGGGCTCAGAGTAGAGCCGCTGCTCCTCCGCATCGAGAGGAGTCAGATGAGGTGGCTCGGGCATCTGATCAGGATGCCTCCTGGACGCCTCCCTGGTGAGGTGTTCCGGGCATGTCCAACCGGGAGGAGGCCCCGGGGAAGACCCCGGACATGCTGGAGGGACTATGTCTCCCGGCTGGCCTGGGAACGCCTCGGGATTCTCCCGGAAGAGCTAGAAGAAGTGGCCGGGGAGAGGGAAGTCTGGGCATCTCTGCTCAAGCTGCTGCCCCCGCGACCCGACCTCGGATAAGCGGAAGAGAATGGATGGATGGATGGATTATGGTAGATGAAAATCAGAAATCCAGTATCTGAAATTAGAATATCTTATCTCTAGTTTGAGTAAACTGCTATTTAAGCAGTATAAATACCATGTACAGGTAGTCCCCAGGTTACGAACACCCGACCTACGACTTACAAACGAGGCTGCAGCTGTGACGCATGTGCCTCATTAAGTGCTGCTCCATCATCTTTGGCCGGAGGACGCTGCAAGTAGTGGCTGGAGGGGTGCGATTTCGCTGCTTGCGCAGTGTAGTGTCCCTTGGGCGGCTCCTGGCGGCAAGCGAGCAGTGACCCATGGTCCATAGTCACTGGGGCCACAGCTATCGCTCGTGTGCAGGGCGAAGGCTTAATGGGGCGGTTCGCACTCCGCCCTCTACGCCGCCGCAGCTACTGCTCCTGACTGGACGCAGGCTGGATGGAGCAGTGTAGGGCATTTCACTGCCCACCCACTACACACAGCTCCCCCCGAATCGTTTTTGGTGGGCAGCTGGTAATGCTGCAAGCGGTGACCCGGTTGTGGCTGAATGGAGGCCATTGAGGGTAGCATTGTAGTGTGCTTCGGGTGGCTGCCTGTTGAATGGGGGCGGTGGTGGGCCATTCACTACACGCCTTTGGCCACACTGTGTTCGTTCTCGGTGGGTGGACGCACGCTGCAGGCTGCATATTGTAGTGGAGGTGAGTGTGTGGTGGGTGGGTGGTGAACCGCCCCTTGCTACTCCCATTCATTCTCAATAGCAAGCCTGCTTGTACTGTTACATACATAGCAGGAAGTTGTCTCTTGTCAGTACACCAGACATGCTGACGAGGGATGCCCGCCTGCTGTTATAGCTATACAGTGCTGTGCAGAAAAGCTCATCTTAACCTTTTGTCTTCACCCTTCAAGAATGTCTCTGAAACACAAATCTGATGCAAGTGCTGGTGATACAGTAAAGAAGAGAAAAACCATCACCACTGAAAATAAAGTAGAAATAATAAAAAGGTCAGAGAGAGGTTAAACTCCATCATTCATTGGCAGAGCACTTGGTTACAGTCGGTCAACAACAGCATTTATTAAAATAATGTACCTGTTCCAACTTACATACAAATTCAATTTAAGTACAAACCTACAGTCCCTATCTTGTACGTAACCCAGGGACTGCCTGTACTGCCTCTCTCGGTTGAAGTTGGTACATGCAACCACATTCATGGGGAAGAATGCTGACTTGACAGTTGTCAAGAAGATGATCACTGCCATCCTCCGCAAGGAGGGTAAGCCACATAAGGTTTACTGAAAAGGCTAGCTTTTTGTGGAGTGCTGTATTGAAGCATATTAATAAAAAGTTGACTGGAAGGTTATAGTTTGGTAGGAAAAGGTGCACAAGCAATAGGGATAATGACAGCCTTGACAGCACTGTCAAGAAAAGTTGATTCAAGAACTTGGGAGAACCTCACAAGGAGTGGACTAAAGCTGGTGTCATTGTATCAAGAGCCACCACGCACAGACATCTTTAGGAAAGGGGCTATAACAAGCCACCAGAGACAACATTAAGTGTCTTAGATGGGCTAAGGAAAAAAATAACTGGACTGTTGCTCAGTGGTCCTCCGTCCTCTTTTCAGCTGAAAGTACAGTTTGTATTTCATTTGGAAATCAAGGTCCTAGAGTCTGGAGGAAAAGTGGAGCAGCACAGAATCCAAGGTGTTTGATGTCCAGTGTGAAGTTCCCATAATCTGTGATGATTTGGGATGCCATGTCATCTGTTGGAGTTAGTCAACTGTGCTTTACTAAGTCCACAGCAAGCACAGCCATCTACCAGGAGATTTTAGGTCACTTCATGTTGCCATCTGCTGACAAGTTTTATGAAGATGTCAAATTCCTTTTCCAGCAGGACTTAGTACCTGCCCACAGTGCCAAAACTACTACCAAATTGTTTGTTGACCATGGTATTACTGTGCTGGATTGACCAGCCAGCTCGACTGACCTGAACCCCATACAGAATCTATGGGGTATTTTCAAGAGGAAGAGGAGACAGACGAGATAAAGGCTGCTATCAAAGCAACCTGGGCTTCAATAACCACTCAGCAGTGTCGCAATCTGATCACCTCCATGCCACACTGCATTGATGCAGTAATTTGTGGTAAAGGAGGCCCAACCAAATATTAAGTGTATAAATTAACATACTTCTCAGAAGTTGGACATTTATGTATTGAGAATCCTTTTTTGATTGATTGTAGGTAATCGTCTACTAATTTGAGATAATGTACTAGATTTCTGATTTCATGAGCTATCTGCCAAAATCATCAAAATTAAAAAAAAAAAAAAAAAAAAGGCTTGAAATATTTCACTTTACATGTAATGAATATAGCATATGTGAAGGTTTAACTTTTTGAAATAAATTATGAAAACAAATTACTTTTTCACAATATTCTACTTTTCTGAAATACACCTGTAAGTATTCAGACCCTTTTCTATGGCAAAACAAATTGTGGTCATGTGCAGTCTATTTACTTTAATTATCTTGGAGATGTGTCTAGAGCTTAACTTGAGCTGTGATCAGTTAAGCTCTCCCCAAGCTTTTTCTGATTTTTATTTCATTTGTCATGTACATTATTTGGAAACGTTTGAGTGTATATTCAGTCACGTGTATCTTTTGCAAGCTCTTATGTGTAGTTTTTGTATGTTTACTTTTGAAAATTAAGAAAAAATTAATGGTTATTTTTTTCAGTATGGTGAACGGCATGTTAATGTAATTCGGCGCTGTGTACAGTGTGACCATATGTATATTTTTGGTTTTAATTTTTATTCTTGATCTTAGTTTTGTTTACAATAATTTGTAACCGATTTATAATTTAATAGGCATTGGGAAGAAGCTGTTTGTGTGACACCCTGTTCTTTTTTTCCCCCTTTTGTTTCTGGAAAGGTATGCCACTCTATTTTTGTTTAGATTGCATGATTATTAAGTTAGGATATTTTTTTTTGTGTAAGGCAATGTATATTGTAAATAGTTTTCTCTGGAAAATCTAAACAATATTTTGTAAATAGTTTAATATGCAATGTGTTCATTGTGTTATTAAAGAAAGGAGAAGCACAGTGGATGCTGTTGGGGGCATAGGGAAGAAGCCATTTGTGCGATGCCCTGTTCTTTTTTCCCTTTTGTTGCTGGAAAGAAAAATACTTCTGTTTTGCCCCTACATGCCTCTGACTTGACTGTCCTTGATACAACGTGTGAAAAAGCCAGATTCCAGTCGACTACATTAATATAAGCTAACTAAATCAAAATCATGCAATGAAATAACATCTCTTTAAAATGATCAAATAAAACAAATATCTGATTTTTGTAAAGGAATGCAAAAATTTCAATTCTTGCTTAACAGTAGCTCTTCAAGTAAAAGGTACTTAATCATACAGGCAGCAAATGGGAAAAAAACGAGTTTGTAATTTTATTATTTTAAGCTTTAATGGCGTCTTAGAAATGGCACAGTGACTTGGATTGAGACTTAAACTAGTTCAGCTTTTGGAAACATAAGAGATCAGCAGGAGAACTAACAAAAACCCTGTAATTTTAATTAGTAAATGATAGTGCTGGGCAGTATACCGGTTCATACCAAAAACCATTTTTTATTTTTTTATGATATGGATTTTTCTTATACCGCAACACTGGTTTAAATTGCCTAAACGACGTTCGGAACGTGGCGCAGCAGGAAACTGTTTAAGTGGGGACCTTTGTCACTGCTACACCGCTAAACACAGATTTGTTGCACTAGGGCTCTTTTTCACTGCTACACCACCATATAGTGGGCGGTAGCATAGGTATGCAGCGTGGTGAAAATGGACAGAGAGCATTCCGAAACTGAACTAAAAGTAAAGTTGAACATGATGAACAGAAGAACTTTTGCCGAAAAAAAGGAGTCACGTCCGTCGCCTGGAGATACTTTAGTTTTAAAAGGTCAGATGTGTAAATACTGTTTCTATACTACTGGATAATACTGCAAGCCAAGTTGTACTTGTTTTATTTGTTTTCAATACAGTGTAATGTACCTGGGTACTGTGTAATAGTGTGACGACATGTTGACTTTATTCTCGGCGTGCTTCAGTTTCCTTTCAAAGTCATGTAGGATGTGGGGTTTTGTTATGCTATATTGACCCTGCTAGTGTATGTTTTGCTTGTATTCATCCTGCGATGTGCTGGCGACTCATTCAGAGATGGGCGCAACTCTGAATGGATGGCATAATTAAACATGTATAACGAAGATATTTTTAAAGTTCTGAACACTCCGTGGGCTAAGTTTATAACTAGTTTTAATTTCACAAAGACGTTTATCGTGTGGTGATTGGTTATGTGGTGAAAGAAAAAGGAAGGATAGGAACTGGGGTTTTGGTAGCCTACGTCAGATAGAGACAGCATGCATGCAATAAAGATAGCCCGCTCAGAAGAACATGCATTGAATTCTGTGTTCGTGTCTCCGACCAGCAGATCACAAACCCAACATTTACACAATATTTAAGTTAAACCTGCGATAGCCATTCATACATCCAGTTTTTTGGAGCCTCGTCACACCTGCCATAAAGTTCTCTACACTGAACATACACCTAGGGACCCCTTACTGCGAGGGAGCAGCACTACTGCCTCACTACCGTGCATGCGTAATACCTGCTTTAATGCATTTCATCATGAAAATGATATCAAGTATTTATCTTAGCATTCTAAATTTTCAGAAAGCAGGAATATCATGAAGTGAATGGATTCTGTATGGTGATCGCTGTCTTCTCTTAGTGCGGAGGAAGTCAGTTTAAGAAGCGTAGTGATTAACCACTGGGTCGGGGAACGTAACACAAAGCATTTAATGTGCTGCATTCATTTATGATGGGGTAAATTAAGTAATTGATTAAACATTGATTTTAGGAAGAAGTTTAGTTTACGACATTCTACTTTAATTATGAGGTAAACTATGAGAATAAAGTGGAAATGTCGACTTTAATCTCGACATAAACGGCGAGAATAAAGTGGAAATGTTGAATTTGTTCTCGACATATAGTTTGTTTTTTTCTTCCCAGTATAGCTTAGCTTGAAGCAAGGTCCATATTAATGCAGTTTGCCTAAATGATGGTTCAGTTGGTAAAGATGTCATCACCAAGTTGCACTTGTTTTATTTTATTTTAATTTGGTGAATACTGTGTAATGCACCTGGGCTTGAAGTCTTGAAGTAATAGTGCAACTATCAGTAATAATACTATTATTTATTTTATTGTTATTATTTATTAGTTTAAATATTATGCAGTTTAATGATGATAAAGTTGTTTAAAAAGTCACTTTAACGTGTCAGTGGACAGAGATTGTTAACATTAACAGAAATATTTACTATTTATTCCTTTTCTAAGACATATTTGGTGCAATACAATTTTTGACAAGCACTTTTGGATATTTTACTAAGTCTAAATGCCTCTTTGTATGGTTGAAAATATGTTGTCAAAATTATAGTTTGTTTTTGCAAAATTTGTTCAATAAAAAGGTTCTATATTTTGACTGCATCTGTCATGCAATGTGATACCTTCTCCATTAGTGCCACCCCCTTGAAAACTATCACTTTATGGGGCAATGCAAAACTGTATTAATCCTTTGTGCACATTAAAATGTTTTTTTTTTTTTTTGTACAATGTACAATACTGTTGACAGTGGAATAGGTTATTCTTAGCCAGTAATTGCAGTGGAAAATGTGGCTAACATCCACTCATGCATGGGGAAAAAAATACTGTCGAATACTGTGAAACCAGGATAATTTAGAAAAATACCGTGATATAGAATTTTGGTCATACCGCCCACCCCTAGTAAATGAAGAAAATCAGTATGCTTTGCCCACTTAATCATTAAATTAAACCTATTTGAATAATTCAAATCAACTTTTAAAACTTATTGTCAAGGTGTATCAATGTAATGCAGTTGTTAAAAACGGAGTAATTATACTACATGTTAATTTCAAAATTTGCTTACCTTAACTGTGGGGAAGCCTTGTTGTGTTCTGTCCTTAACAGATCCTCGACTGCCCTCTGTTAGGTAACGGGCCCTATGCTGCGTTTCTGGCTGCACAACAATCTTTAATTCCTTGCCCTCACTTTTACTGGGATACTGACCACAAAGAGATTGCCCTTTTTGTGGTGAAGGTTGTAGTCCTTCAGAAACGTTGCTGTAACAAAAAGGAACAATGGTGCTCATGCATAACTATAAAAGTCTATAATGTAAATAACATGCATTATAAATGAAAAGTGAGAGTATGAACAGTTTGAATCTAAAACTACTTTTCTCTTGGTATACAAAATATGATGTCATTTGACAATAACATTACATTTAAAAATTACATGCTCTGCTAAATATTTTAGTAATATAGAAAAACATTAAATATACATGCTTAGGCTCTAGGAAATAAGTATTTGTTTTGGAAACACTGTCACCTAAATTATAACAGGATGTAGCATGTTATATACAGTATGTTTGCATATTCACCCAGATCCCAAAGATCTGCATTCTAGGGTAACCAGAGACACCAACTTGGCCTTCGTTGGTCACTGTGAGAGTATGAACCCATGCGAGTATGTGATAGACTGGCACTATGTCTACGGCTATTTCCCACCCTGCACCCAGTGCTGACAGAATAGGCTATCACTGAATTGGATTAAATAGTTAAGAGAAATATGTTATACAGTAATCCCTCGCTACTTCGCGGTTCACTTTTCGCGGACTCACGACTTCGCGGATTTTATATGTAAGCATATCTAAATATATAACGCGGATTTTTCGCTGCTTCCCGGGTTTCTGCAGACAATGCGTCTTTTTACTTCTGGTATTTGCTTCCTCAGTTGGTTTGCCCAGTTGATTTCATACAAGAGATGCTATTGGCGGATGGCTGAGAAGCTACCCAATCAGAGCACGCAGTTAAGTTCCTGTGTGCTGCTGATTGGCTCAGCGACGGAGTGCTGCATTAACCAGGAAGTCTCATCTCACTCATTCAACATTAACGTGCTCTTGCTACTGCATTCAGGGGATTATCACCTTCAATCGTCATCATTTTTACTGCGCAGCATATTCATCACCATCATCACGTCATATATAGCTACGTGTACTTCGCTATACAGTAAGTGTAAGCTTATCTACCGATTTCATATTGCTTAGCAGTTGTCCCTGTTATTAATAGAGTAAAGGGTGGGTTGTAAACAATACAGGGAGTGTTTAAAAACGTCCAAATACACGTTAAATAATTAAATAAATATGGTGTCCCTACTTCGCGGAAATTCAGTTATCGCGGTCGGCCTTGGAACCTATCTCCCGCGATAAGTGAGGGATTACTGTATACTTATTAGATGCTGCTATTGTTAATGTGAACCAGAAGGCCAATGGGTAAATTGTTTTGAAACCTGCTGCTAAATTAACCCAATTACTTGTCTTATTTCCTCTCCTTGTTAACACAATTCCTGGACCATTTTAGCTGTTAACATTGAGGTAATCTAAATGCTTGAAATAGCAACTGTCATCCAAACAAGGAAACCCCTAAAATAACAAAAACCCTTTACTATCACACATGCTTATGATGTTTTGCTAAAAATTCACAATGAATTAAATACACCTTTGACTCCATCAATTCATGTGAAGCTGGTGCTGTGATCAGTTAATCTGTTCCTATGTCAGAATTCCTATCAAGCTTTCAGAACCTTTTCTTCAACACTTCATCATCCACCCATTTACAGGCCAGGGTCACAGAGCAGCTGGAGCCTATGTCAGCAGTCATTAGGTACAACGCAGGAACAACACCTGGACAGGGTGAACACAAACGCTCACTCACTAGGGACAGTTTAGCAATGGCAGTTCTTCTAAACTGCATGTCCATGATCTATGAGAGGAAGCTAAAGCACCCTGAAGAAACTGACATAGACAAAGGAAGAACATGTGAACTCCACACAGGGATCACTTGGGAAGGGAACCCCAGACTCTTTACTGTCAGTGGAAGTGCTACCACTGCATCACTGCTAACTAAATAACATCATATAGCTTTAAATTATGTGGGTGAAATCTCGGTTTTTAAAAAAAGTTTGGATCATTGATGGGGATTGTATTATTACTTATCCCGATTAGTAATTTTTGACTTATCAATAAAAGCTTGAGTACAATAAAGGTTTGTATAATTATTTATAATGAAGTTTATTTTATCAATAAATGATTTATGTGATTAGTAAATTATAAAACTATTTATTTGGCTGACAGGTAATTTGACAATAAGCAATTCAAATAAAGACAATGTACACACCCTCCCTTGGAGCAGGTCTTGTTTTCTGGAGCAAGCTGGGACAGGACAAAGTGAGGTCCTTTTGCACTGTCTGCATCAAACACATCCATGTTGGTCCCATCTACCGATGCTGGCTTTGGACCTGGTCTTTGACGTGGTGTACGTTTTCTGGACTTGCGGGGAACCTCAGTATTATCATTGTAGGAATTAGAGCTCATTACACTAAAGTTGGAAGCTGAGTCTTCCATCCAGATGCTGCTGCTCTGCTCAGAGTCTTGCCATCCTTCATCTTGGCAAGACATACGACTGTCGTCTAGGAGGTCTTCAGGAGGAGGTGAGATGTTCAGAACAGTCCGGCGTTTGGAGGGTGTACTCTGGTGTTGCTGGGTTCCATCACTGCTGCCACTGCCACCACCAGCAGACATCTTCTTCTCCACACAGAGCACCTCAGTTACTCCTGGGCTACTTACCACATCTTTCTGGAAACAGCTGCCTACTCTCATTGAGGCCTGGTCAGTGACTGAGGTAGAAGAATGCATGGTGGGGCTGGAGGATGTTGTAAAAGAACTGTGAGGACCACCCATGGTGATAGAAGAGGAGGTGGCATCTGCAGTGTGTACAATGGACAGTAAATAAAGGCATTTCAACCTGCACTGGCTAGCAGTCCCATTCAAGCAACAAAAATTGTGCATGTTTTCCCACCCCCCACTTTTTGGATTTCTATTTTTTGGTTTGCCTGGCATTATATTATGATTATTTAAAATTTCTTATTATAAATATTTTTACTTTTAATTAAATATGCCTCAATTTAAAAAATATTGTTTGATTAATAAAAGAAAAGATTATTTTTTTCAGCAAGATGCTGGTTTCTCTGAATTATAATTACAAAAGGTGATAATGAGGCAAGTTAATAAAGCAAAACTGTTTTGGGCTTTTAGAAAATTGATATTAACGTTAATGATGTAACAACCAAATATTGTTAAATCTATGAATTCAGATGATGCGTGCCAATTGTAGTTTCTTTAAGTTCAAGAAATTTAGTTGGGACTGAACATAGCCACATAAACAAAATAAACAAGCTTCTGACCTATGAAGCAGAGAACTGCAGACCATTTTTTATGCAGACACTCCCTGCTTCAGAGGGAACTTCCTGGAACAAAAATGAGACACAAATGCTGATCATTCAAGATTTAATTTCTTTTTCTTTTCTAAAGCAAGAAAATAAAAATAAATTTAAAAAAAATAAGGTTGTGCTTAAGTAATTATGTGAAAATGGAACCATAACTTAAATACTGTAAGTTTAAAATTCTTTCTATATCTATATACACATACACATATTCATACATATATACAGAAATATGCGTATCTGTATATAAATATGTATTTATATTCATGTATATATTACATCTTACTGTAGTAATATATGTACTATATCTTTTTACAGTAAAGTCAAAGTAAATTGCTAACTGCAGTGGGCATAATGTACAGTATTTATATATGAAAAAAATTAACCGTATTAAAGAATAACAGATATATGTTTGTGAACAATGCAGCAAATTACCCAATATTTTCTCTTTATAGGATATGTGAAATGATTAATTTTGTTTTTAGTGTGCCACAGTGTTAGGAAATCAAGCAACAGATGCTTGGAGAGGAATGAACTACAGTACATTTGTTTACTTCCTACCCACAGGAGCAGTAGTTGAACGGTGTTCCTGAAATTTTCCTCTACATCCAGAAACTTCGTAGTAATACCCTAAAGAAACTTAAAAAGTTTGGATGAAAATTAAGTAAGCTAAATGAATTCACTGCATAACTAATGTTGGAAAACCTGGATCTCTTTCAGACAACAGAACTACGCTACAATTTACAATGACACAGTACAAAAAATTTCATAATTAAAAATCATCTGGCAAATAGCAGTCACTATTTAAATATTATTGATAGTTATTCAATGTTTGTAAACATAAAATATATAAAAGTAGCAATCAAGCCAGTTTTATACTACAAATGTAACTACAATAAATTGTATGTATAAGGACAACAATTTCTTGTCTATACCTTTGATTATAGAAATTTTGTTTTTTGTTTAATCATATTAATTTTTAGAGTATGCCGTTAGTCTTTATACATGGATTTGATGGGGAATACATGTTTCCACTTCTTAAAGAGAAAACTGAAATCTTTAAAATATCACTTAAAATAAATGTATGGAGTCTCTTTGTCAAGAAAATATGTTTTCAATTTCAGAATGATTGAGGATAATACGGCAATTGTCTTACTTTTAGCTATAGTATCAAAATTGAGAGTCTGATAAAATATTGTAAATAAGAAAAACGAAGGGAAAAAATTATTTTCAAGAAACACTTCATTTAGAAAAATTGTTTAACTCCCCTATTATCTTACAAAATAGCAGGAGTCTATTGTGTTTCATGGAAAAAAATTGATACAACAGTTTTTAACATTACTAGAAATAAAATTTGTTCAATTTCTCCTTCCTCATTGACTGCAATTCATGCACTTTTACAGCAGTTGCAAGTCAAAATAAATTCAGTGTTCTTTGCTCATCTCTACTGAAGAATCGCCATTTAACATCATCAACACATTGTGATGGTAGGTCCCTTTGTCGGCTATGAAGTGTCGGAAGAACCAGTAGCCAAATAAACACAGTCTAGAGTTGACAGGTGCAGTGCTGAATGTTAGACGAATACCCACAAGACGCTTAATGTTAGGGCATCATTCCAGTAACAATCAGATTTTTAGATTTTATACAATGCCTTCACTTACCGGCTTGGTAGAGTCCTCTTCTGACCACGCTAGTGGTCAGTTGACAGGCAGTTTTCATTCTGCACATGCGTGGCTGCATACTCCCTTTATGCTGCTAAAAGCCGTCAAGCAGCTGATTCACAACAGTCAAGATTAACAAAACGGGAAAGGGGGAAAACAGTTGCAATGCGGGGATGGTAGTAGTTTTACCTTACTTGACTGTGGATTTTATTTTTTGTTGTGTAAGAGTTTAGAAATAATCCCCGGGGATGTGTGAAATGTAGGGAAAATAATTTATGTGTAGGAACAAGGTGAGGATATCAGAATGGTATGAGCCCATTGACAGAGTAGGTATGAAATGTTCAAAAGGCCTCCGTGCCATTAGTTCAAAAAGTCAGTGAGGAGGATAGCTGTTGCTATTGTGCGTATTGCAAAGTTTCTTCCCCAAAAATGCTGCTGGCTGTCTTAAAGGTATTTTTTTCAATCTTTAAGCCAGGGTGTCTCCTAGATTTTGGGAGAGCTTCAGAACAGAGGTGAGAATTAGGTTTTGGCTGCTATGGAACCTTTGGACCAATTATTCAACCTTTTTCTGTCTACCATTTTTTTTGCCACCTTTGGACTGTGTACATTTTATGAGCCCATGCCTGTAACGACTTTGCATGAATGTTTTCAATAATTTATAAAATTTGTCTTGCTTGTTGCATACAACTATTTTGTTTTGGTTGATTATTGTGTATTATTTTTATGGATTGTTTACCTCTTCATGAGACCTTTTTTTATCTTGCAGATTTTTTTTTTCTTTATCGCACCAAAAAATACGGAAATAGGATTTTTCCTGCAATAAACATTGGTGACTTGGATTTCAAAATACTTTGTGCCTTATTTGTGTTTTGGGGCATCTTGAGTGCCCTCTGGCTATGAACTACTAGTGTGCACTAACTTAAGACAGTGTATCGTGGCACACATGTATTAAAATTAATAGCTACATAAGTAGAGTATGAATTTATTTTTTGATGGAGTTTCTCGCCCCTGTAACCTTACAGGGCACTTTTAGTATGGGTTTTAGGCAGAGCTATATATTATCTTATTAAATATATTATCTTTATTAAATACTTAATTTGTCTTCATATGTGTACATACTAAGTACATTTGCTTGGCATTTTCTTTTTAATATTTCAAAAATTAATAATGCTTAATCAGTGCTACTTAAATAACAGAGCAAAAATGATACTGGCTCAATGTCAACTTCTATTTTATACATTCATGCTAACTCTTCAGCTTTTCTAACTGGGGCAGCTATGACTTATTGCTGATTTATTGATCATATCACAATTTCAAACCATGAACAAATCATGTATATTAACTTCTGAACTCACAATATAAGTAAGTATAAAATTGACAACATTTTAATCTTTGTCTAGAAAGTGCCGGGGGATTTTACGTTTTTTTTATTCTTTATTTAACTGTGCAGGATTTTTAAGTAAAAAAACCCACCTTCACAAAATGACACTCATAATTTTTATTATGTTTGCTTTTGCTTTTATTGCTCCCTATATTTGCTTCATGAAATGAATTCAATCAAAACAAGAAAAAAGAAAAAAAGATAACAACCACTGCACAGAATAAAACATGCTTTGGTTTCTTCTCTAATGTCATTTGTGATTTCTCAAAGAATTAGTCTGAGACTGTCTTCCTTGCTGCAAAGCCCAGTTTGCCAGTCCAAGTGATATAGCAGCATCCGGAGTCACAGGAAACTGGGTAGACTAATTCGAAACTTTCAATTCAATATTTCATCTGAAAAAATATTTTAAATATATATCGCATTGTATTCTAAATTGAGTATGTGAAAGTAAACCTGAATTTAATCAATGAATAAGCATGAGCAAACACAGTAAGATGTTTTAACAAAAATATTGTGCACATCAAGTAAAACATTTAGATGTGTCAGTTTTAACATAGTTTTATTACTTTATTAATTATTTAAACAATATTTATATTACAACATAGTCAATATTGATGGAACTAACTAATACCATACTATAAAAAAAAAAGGTAAACATGACTCATAACAACAGGTGTAACATTTTTTACATAATGTTTCAAAATGCCATGAAACACTGGTTAAGTTGTATTTATTTGCTTGTTGTTGAAAACACCTTGATAAAAAGTTTTGAAACGTATAAAAACTGAAAACAGTTGAAATTTAATTGTAAGATAAAAGGTAAGCTTTAAATATAAAGTTGGCATACTATAAGACCTTGCTAAACACATTGTGTTCTAAATAAAAAAAACTTGTAACTTATTTAGAAATATACTTATAAACCAAGTACATACATTAACTAAAATGTATAGCTACTGCTTATATTTAATTGAGGTTTTACATATTTTGTTTTGTGAATTAATTCTTAAAAATGTGTGAATTAAGCAATTTATCCATATGCTGGCATAATCCAAATATTAAACCTAAGTGAATGAAATAATGATAAATATTAACAGACTGTTCCATTTTCACATATATCATAACCCACCAATGAAATCAGTGGTTTTTGCAAAAAGATGATTTAATTTTTTGTCAAGAAAATTAATGTATTTTTAACATACCTTAATAACAACTCATGCAATTTATTCAAAACAATATTTAAACAGTAGCATTCATAAATCCATGATACAGCTATTAAGGGAAACACAGTGCTTGGTTTGCAGCCATTATGAGTTAGAACTGTTATCTAATACATATTGTTTATCTGAGAAATTTATATATAGAACACACTTTAAAAAAAGTTTAGAACTGCTAACAACAAAAGAAAACTATCATACTGAAATCCAGAAATATTTAAGAGTTTAAAATTTCAAACTTTATAACAAGACATACAGCTTCTCTTAAACCAGGTAAAATCACCAAATACCAATGCCAAGAAAGAAAGTCACAACCCCCAGCCAAACTGTCTAGTTATTTAAAATCTCAGATATTCCTCAAAAAAGCAAAAAAAAAAAATTATAACAGGCCAATTAAAATATGTGGACCAAAAAATAAAGCTACAAGATTCGTTAACAACAATCTTTTGATACAGTATTTACTGAATCTTCTTTATTTGTAACTAAAATGGCATTCTTAAAAAACTCAGTTTTACCTATTTTGTTGCAGCCAAAAAAATAATAGTGGGCAAATCACTCAATTGAGAAACTAGATGTGATCAAAAGGTTTTGAGCATGAACCTAAACTGTGTTATTCTATAAAAGTTATTTTTATAAATGAGGAAAAGATTAGCTCTTGTGTACTAAAATATGTAAATTAGAAACTTTTATAATGTCTGGTTTATAGTGTATGTTTCTGGTTTCAGAAGCAAGTCAAAAGAGAAGCCGAAAATCATACAAGTCAGGCACCATGATATCACTGAATTTTTAATGTTGGGTCAATGTATCATTATGTACCAGGACCCATCGTAAGCCAAAGTAAAGGAATAGGCTGCAGAATTTTGTTGTGGTGAGACTTTTTTTTTTTTTTTTTTTAAAGATATCCCAATATCTGCCAATCCTTAGACATCACCACCAGAAGAAAATGTTGCCACCATGGAGTAAACAGCATCAAAGAATCAAAGGGCAGTGGTGTTTGTTAGAGGAGAGAATACAGAGGATTAGTTACAGGTTACCTGAATACATTTTTCACAAACAATTAAACATAAAAAAAGAAGATCTGTTCTAGTCGGGTGCCAGTAATGTTGACTCCTAAAAAGTTGCCTTGCCAAATTCAAACTTCCAAAGAGAATCTCCAGGTAATTAATTCAGAGAGAAATTTAAGAAGCATTTCAAAACTGGGGATAACTTGGCCACACCACTACGAACCAGAGTCCAAACAAAAACAGAAACAATGGAGCTATAATGTCTCTCCAAAACTTGGCACTTTTCTCTAACAAATAATCCTGTGCTTCTACTTTCCTCACACCTCATTATTGTCTGACTGAAGAGTGAAGCATGCTTACACACATCCAGTTTTACTTAACACTTTTCTTTTTGCCTTAAAAGCATATTCTGATAGCGGAATTGATGCATAATATCCAGTCCATCCGCTATTTAAATTTATATTTTGCAAAATAATTTTCCACATACACATTGCTCTTCTGAGTATTTCCAATTTGTACATCATGTGCAACATTTCCAATTCTATTCATTATGCTTACAATCTTTACTACTATTGGATTTAATACAATTTTGAATTCATAAAATGCTATTTTGCACATCTAAATATCCATATATTTGAGGTGCTTTATGCTATCTTTCCACCTATTTTTTTTTTTTTTTTTTAAATTACTTTTATCTTTCATTCCTCCCCTACACAAGCTTTCAGTATTGTCCATGGAGGCAGAAGAATATAATAGGAAGGGAGATCTGTCCAGAAATGCTTGTCAGATTTTTCCTATGTTTTTGAAACCAACAGCAGCAGTGCTAAGACTGCAAAAAAAAGGTAGAATAGCCACAAGGTCACGTGCATCATTTTTGTGATGTTGCAAGTGTAGTCTATATTAATTACATAGTTGGCTGGCCATTATAACCGGTTAATATACTGATTTGTTTGGCATTTATTGCAGTCAATCAGGGAAAAGTGAAAAGAAAAGCTGTTGATTATCTCTCATTCTGTCTCAAGACTATGCCCCCACTCACAATGCATGGGTTGTAAATGCTGCTCTGTAACTACAGTATGTGTCAGAAAAAATAACACACCTACTAATTTCTCTAGACCTGGCATCCATGTGACTACCACCTATTCCCCAATCTGAAAGGCTACTTTATCAGCAGCACAAGAGTGGTTGCACAAGCAAGACAAAACATTTTGCATGTTCCAGAAATGCTTTGTGAATGTTATAACAAGAATTCACAGGGATTATGCTGAAACCCAGCACTTGTTCATTTCTAATGGCAATTCTATTAATATGTCAAACTCAAAACATTTTGATCACTTCATGTATACTGTACTGTACTTTAGTAAACTGAAGGAAACTATATTCAAATGGAAAAAATGTTCACCTACTTGAAGCAGAAAACATTTACTTTCAAACGATGGTGCAATTTGTAGCACTCAGGAAAACCTGCATTTTAATAATCATTAAACTAGACAAACTAGTTCTACAACCAGAACGACCCAAAAACACACTAAATTGCTTAAAGCAATTCTAGGCAAGCAAATGTGTACAAGTGAATCACACAGGACTTCAAAACATCCTGTTTTTTTTGAAGTCTTTTTGAGAAATGTTTAATGTTTTAAGCAGTTACCTATAAATTATGCTGTGTCATCCTAAAAGAAAGTAAGGTCCAACTAACACTTTTGAACCTAAAATACATATTAATGGCTAAACGGACACTGTTGTTCAGTACTGTAAGTGCTTTTTACTGCTTTTACAGAAACAAAAACAAAAAACAGTAACACACATTGCAGTAATTAAGTATTCTAAAAATATTAAAGGGACCTATAAAATTCTTAGCAGCCTTACCGCTTTAAATAAAATACATCTACATTTTTGTAACTTTCATTTTTCAAACTCAGGATGGCTACAAACCATTTTTTAAACCTTATGTTATGAGCCGTAGGCTAAAGCAAAAATGATCAAATGACTCTTAAAATGAAGGGTAGTCCCAACAGACAGAAACAAACAGCTTTAATGGCATGGACATTTTACATGAAAGCCATTGTAACACTCACTGACAGGATGTAAATTCTTGGCATATGAAATATTAAATATTTACAAAATAATTTCTAAAGAAAAATAAACTCAAACTTAAAATGATTTCAATAGCATCAAAAACAACTCCCTAAACTATTTGCTAAACATATTTTGTAATCAAATCTGTACCTATAATTGTGTGTTAACTCAATATACAGAAGAGAGAGCCATACAGCTTTTGCTTACATCAGTGGAACTGAGAATCTGCGATTTATCACAGATTTTACCCTTCGGTTGAGCAGAAATATCTGCTTGCCATACAGCCAATAATCATAACACTGTGCTGTTTTCCCTTTTTTGAACATAAAGTATTTACCTAGTTTTAATTATCAAATTTAAAACTCAAAGAAAACAAAGGGATAAAAAAATTAGAAGGCTAAAAGTTAGACCGACCTATACCCTGGGTGAGATTTGATGGGTTAAGTGTCTCTGCCACTAAATGTCTTCACTACTGATAGACAGACACTCTCACACAACCCACAACGATGCCTGTCTCTGAAAGGTGGAGCTAGAATGCAAGTTAAGTGTATTAATAGAAAAAACAACTAGCATCCCAGCAAATAAGCAATTTGAGTTATTTGTTCATTTGCAGAAATCATTAGTTAATTTGTCAAAATGCAAATAAAACATTTGAAAAGTATTTTGATAAAGCAAAATGTATACTTCCCAAAAAAAGACAACTGTTAAGCAGTGTACAATACATATAAGAGTAATCAGTATTATCATTTTAATTAAATAATCAAAGTTTATCTTATGTAGTTTCCCAAAGAAAAAAAACACTTGCAAGAAAAAATATTTCCCAGATTTTGACCTTGCAAGAAATGCATTCATTTGAAAGTCATGCAACAAACCTTTCTGGACGAACTAGAAGTCTGATCCTTCCAGGAACCCCTACCTGACACCAGCCAATCCTGTTACTACAAGAAGTGTGGGAGAGATGGCTGCGCAGGGAGATAGAATTTCCTGCAATCTAATTTCAGTAATCACAAAACCATACTTGCCCTAAAACTTCTCAGCAACTTAATCCTACCGCAAAAAGCTTGTTGCAAATCTAGTAGCAGTAATAAAATAATGACTAATTTTTATCCAGTCAAGAATATATATGTTTGTGTATACTATTTTATTTTTTTAATAAAAGCCTGTGAAAATAATAGTTTAATAAAGTTGCAGTTATACTTGTGCAGTTTTTCTGGATTTTAAGAATTCTGCTGACTTAAGTAAAAAAAACTACTACTTCCATAAAATTATGCATTTTCTTTTCAACATATTAATCTTACAAAACAAATGTTGTTTTCATTTGACATCTGGGGTGTGTTTATTTTAATACAAACAAACAGATCTTAATTAATAACCTGTTTGCTATTACTTAACTTAAATCACAAGTGTGAAAAAGTTCTATTACTATCACCTAATACATAGTGCTATTTAACTATAAATACAAAACAACTTTATATAAACTATTAGATATATGAAAACATGGTAAAGCATACGGTGTAAAATGCTTGTTCATGATACAGTATTTTCTCATTAAATCAGAAACACACTGTTAAGAATAAAAAAAAAAAAAATATTGTGTATATACACTGATCAGCCACAGCATTATAACCACTGACAGGTGAAGTGAATTACATGGATTCTCTCATTACAATGGCTTCTGTCAAGGGGTGGAATATATTAGGCAGCAAGCAAGCAAGATTTTTAAGGTTGTGTTGGAAGCAGGAAAAAATAGGAAAGGAGTAAGAAGCTGAGCGACTTTAACAATGGCCAAATTGTGGTGGCCAGACGATAGGGTCATAGCATTTCCAGAACGGCAGATCTAGTGGGGTGTTCCGGTATGTAGTGGTTAGTACCTAGCAAAAGCGGTCCAAGGTAGGACAACCACTGAAGCGGCAACAGGATCATTAGTACACAAGGATTCCTGATGCATATGGGGAATGAATGCTAGTCCATCTGGTCTGATCACACAGAAGAGCTACTGTGGCACAAATTCCTTAAAAAATTAATGCTAGTCATGAGAGAAAGGTGTCAGACCCCTGTCCACCACTAAAAGCATCTAAAATGTGCATGTTAATGCAAGAACTGGACAATGGAGCAATGAAAGAAGGTGGTCAGGTCTTACGAATCATATTTTCTTTTAATTCATGTGGATGCTGTGTGTGTGTGTCATTTACCTAGGGAAGAGATGGTGGCAGGATGCTCAATGGGAAGAAGGCAAGTCAGAATAGGAAGCATGATGTTCTGGGCAATGTTCTGCTTTCATGTGCATGTCACTCTGCCATGTACCACCTACCTAAAGATTGCTGAAAACTATGTACACCCTTTCATGGCAATGGTATTCCCCGATGGTAGTGGCCTCTTTCAGCAGAACAATGCACCCTTCTACACTGCAAAGATTGTGAATGAATGGTTTAAGGAACATGACAAAGAGTTCAAGGTGCTGATTTGGATTCCAAATTCTTCATATCTCAATCCAATTGAGCATCTGTGGCATGTGCTGGAAAAACAACTCTAATATATAGAGGTACAACCTCGCAACTAACAGGACTGAAAGGATCTGCTAATGTTTTAGTACTAGATAGCACAGGACACCTTCAGAGGTCTTGTGGAGTCCATGCCATGATGGGTTAGAACTTTTTTGGTAGCACAAGGTGGGACCTATGCAACATTTGGCAAATGGTTTTAATGTTGTGGCTGATCAGTATAAAGGAAAATATTACACTGGGTCACACTCGTTGCCTTTTAAAAGTGAGTAATTTCCTTGCTGAATTTTAAGCTAAGAGGAGCTAAATAAATACATAAAAATCAGGATGACAAACCTTTAACAGTTATCTGTCAAAAATAATATTTAACTTAATATTACCGGTAATTAACTTAATACATTACATTAAACTGCTTTAATCTATCTATCCATCCATTTCCAAATCAACTTATTTACTTCAGGATCAGTTAAACTATTTGGTGTACTTTTTTGATTAACACATTTTCCATTTATTTTATAAATCCAACTTCTTTTTGGTATGAATGGCATGACTTTAAAGCTAGATGTACCTTACATTTCTTCCTCCTTTCTAGTGTGAGAAGTGTTAGGAAGCATGTCCACTTGTGAGATGGCAGCATCCCAGTGCGCTAACATTTCATGCACTTCCAGAATGCAGCTCTGGCTTGCATTTCTTTATATGGTGTGATTGACCTGGATATCAGGAGCTGTCTGCTAAAACCCCTGGCTATGATACTACCAGATTTGTGATCATCATCATCTGTTTTTAAATATAGGGAACTCCTCGTGCATTATTAAAAAAACACCTATAGTGGCTTTACATTTATACAGCTAATGATTTCTATTTATGCTTTGCTCCCGCTTGAGGTAAAAATGGGTCTTCTTGTTGTATAAATAGAAACTGTTTTGTTTTTTGTTCCTCATACTTTAAAGGACAAGGTCATTCAGTATGCATTCTAAGCCTGTTTGGATTTGCAATTAGTTGAATAAAGTCAGTATGAATAATACCAGATTCATCAAAACAAAACAAGTCTGTTTTTACTTTTCTTGCTTTGGGATATCCAACTTGTACTCAATAAATGCCTTCAAGATTTCATGTTAGAGTTTCCTATTTGAAACAACATCAAAAGTAAATATTTATTAAGAACAGAAGGAATAATCTAAATCCATAATGGCTGATAAACCGAGAGTACGACATATGCATATGACTACAAGCAATGTACAGAGTATTTTTAAATTATTCTGTTTTATCCATTGTCAGAATGGCAATGAGAAACTACAAGAACACAGAGGCATAACAATATTGCCAAAAGAGAAATAATAAGCCAAGTTCTCCTACACAAAACTTAATGGTATGGATTTAGTGTTTCTAGCAGAGACACAGGTACAGACAAGCCAGACAAGTAAAGGTAAACACTAATCTGCATAGGAGCATTTATCAATGCTAGCCAGGAAAAAACATGAAGTCTTGGCAGTTCATTTTTATAGATAGGAAAAAATATTTTTTATACTTTCATTTTCGTAATCCTTTTCTTCATAATGTGCATACAAGCACATATTGATTCCAAAATATTAAGAAACATTTTGTAGTAGTAATGTTAGCATTTAAAAGAAAACTGAATGAAGCAGGGTGTGTTGTTTTGTGTGAAACATCTACCATGCACCTCCTTTACTGGTGTTTACAATTGGAAAACTTTCATTTTACATCAGATCATTGTGAGATCCAATGGCTTCAGCAGGAATTACATACAGTGATCCCTCGCTATATCACGCTTCGCCTTTCGCGGCTTCACTCTATCGCGGATTTTATACGTAAGCATATTTAAATATATATCGCGGATTTTTTGCTGGTTCGCGGATTTCTGAGGACAATGGGTCTTTTAATTTCTGGTACATGCTTCCTCAGTTGGTTTGCCCAGTTGATTTCATACAAGGGACGCTATTGGCAGATGGCTGAGAAGCTACCCAACTTACTTTTCTTTCTCTCTCTTGCGCTGACTATCTGTGATCCTGACGTAGGGGGTGTGAGCAGGGGGGCTGTTCGCACACCTAGACGATACAGACGCTCGTCTAAAAATGCTGAAAGATTATCTACCTTCTGTGTGCAGCTTTTAAGTATGCTGCACGGTGCTTCGCATACTTAAAAGCTCAAAGGGCACGTATTGATTTTTGACTTTGTTTTTCTCTGTCTCTCTCTCTCTCTCTGCTCCTGACGGAGGGGGTGTGAGCTGCCGCCTTCAACAGCTTTGTACCGGCGGTGCTTCGCATACTTAAAAGCCAAACAGCCCTATTGATTTGTTTGCTTCACTCCTTTGAAGAGGAAGATATGTTTGCATTCTTTTAATTGTGAGACGGAACTGTCATCTCTGTCTTGTCATGGAGCACAGTTTAAACTTTTGAAAAAGAGACAAATGTTTGTTTGCAGTGTTTGAATAACGTTCCTGTCTCTCTACAACCTCCTGTGTTTCTGCGCAAATCTGTGACCCAAGCATGACAATATAAAAATAACCATATAAACATATGGTTTCTACTTCGCAGATTTTATTTCGCGGGTGGCTCTGCAACGCAACCCCCGCGATGGAGGAGGGATTACTGTATACAGTAATCCCTCGCTATATTGCGCTTCGCCTTTCGCGGCTTCACTCCATCGCGGATTTTATATGTAAGCATATTTAAATATATATCGCGGATTTTTCGCTGCTTCGCGGGTTTCTGCGGACAATGGGTCTTTTAATTTCTGGTACATGCTTCCTCAGTTGGTTTGCCCAGTTGATTTCATACAAGGGACGCTATTGGCAGATGGCTGAGAAGCTACCCAGCTTACTTTTCTCTTTCTCTTGCGCTGTTCGCACACCTAGACGATACGGACGCTCGTCTAAAAATGCTGAAAGATTATCTTCACATTGCTATCTTTTGTACAGCTGCTTCCTGAAACGACATGCTGCACGGTGCTTCGCATACTTAAAAGCTCGAAGGGCATGTATTGATTTGTGCTTGAAAAACAAATTCTGTCTCTCTCTATCTCTCTCTTTGTCTGCTCCTGACGGAGGGGGTGTGAGCTGCCGCCTTCAACAGCTTTGTGCCGCGGTGCTTCACATACTTAAGCCAAACAGCCCTATTGATTTGTTTGCTTTTCTCTCTATCTCTGTGACAGTCACTGCTCCTGACACGCACTCCTTTGAAGAGGAAGATATGTTTGCATTCTTTTAATTGTGAGACGGAACTGTCATCTCTGTCTTGTCATGGAGCACAGTTTAAACTTTTGAAAAAGAGACAAATGTTTGTTTGCAGTGTTTGAATAACGTTCCTGTCTCTCTACAACCTCCTGTGTTTCTGCGCAAATCTGTGACCCAAGCATGACAATATAAAAATAACCATATAAACATATGGGTTCTACTTCGTGGATTTTCTTATTTCGCGGGTGGCTCTGGAACGCAACCCCCGCGATGGAGGAGGGATTACTGTATTTCGAACCCCACAGCCATCAACTGCCGTGAAAATGGATAATATAAAAATTTAACAGCTTTTAGTTCTGGAAAAAACAACATATAATGACACTGAAAGAGTATTTAAACTCCACACACTACATAATCCAAGGAAAGGAATCTAGAGCTCTGTGGCAGTGGTGCTAACCACTGTGCTGCCAAGTTTTTGATGGATAGCATGAGGCTAACAAAATACTGAAACACAACCTCTCCATATCTTATTTCATAATGGGATTCAGAGTTTCTTTAAAATAGATGATATCCCTGCCTAGCCACTTTTCCAGGTAAAGATGATTCTCTGTTGCCTTAATTTACATGAAGTGCAAGAAATACACATATGGCTTCTTTGGTTCAAAATGTATGCACTTTTAGCCTGGAACAGCAGCCCACCTTATGTTTAGGTGGGTTAAAATTGCATCGTCTTATGCTTGAAGTATTCCTGGCACAAGATCTGCCATCTATATTGCAGATGATTGTGGAAACTGTCAACTAATTAAAGAGTGCTGGACTAGACTGAGAAAAAGTTTCAAAAATAAGCATGAACACAAAATTAAAAAGACTAAAGAAGATATCAAGGCATGCACCAACTTTTTTGTTAGAACAAAAAAAAAACAAAAAAAAAACAATGAAGCCAGGAGTTTTCTGTACCATTTATGTGTACAATGCAGCTGATGAGATGCAAGTAGGTTCAGTCTGACATAATTGTTATCATTCACATTCAACATAACAGCCTACATTGTTTTTAAGAATTGTGATTTTTAATCAAGTAGTTATAAACCAGCAGCTACTTCAAACAATATGTCATTTATTCGTCCATCTGAATGTTATGAGCAACTTACTGAGCACAAAACCATTCACTGTATGGTTCACTTCATAGTCAGTAATACTTGCTTTTAGAAGAAGTCAGGCAATTGTCAGTGTGGAGTTTGTACAGTCTCCAAGTACTTTTTTTCTCTCTCCTCCTTCTCAAAGAGATGCATTTTGGGTTGAGGAGAAATTCCAAACATTCCCAGTGTGGGTGAGATTGTGGATATTATTCAGTGGGTTTCAGAACTGGTTCGTGTCAGCTTACACTCCAGTTCCCTATCTCCTTCCGCTACATTAAGTGGGTTTGATGTTGTTATATTACAAAGAAAACAAGTAATTGAAGCCAAACACTGATTACTAGCTAAAGCACTAGTAAACTCTTCAGTGCTCATAAAGTATCGATTGAGAAAAGTAAATTTATAGTTTATTTACACTTTGCCTATAACAGAATTAACAAAAATTAATTTTACATCTACAAGGCCTATCAGATTTACACAAAGTTACAAACCTCATCTTGCACCGAGATATTGTACATACACCTAAATTACTTTATTATTTATATTTTAAACTTATGTTAGTCCGTATCTACACTGTAATTCCATGTCAATGAAAATTTTTACAATTAATAAAATCTAGCATCTAGAAATATCATTAACCTAACCCACAACAGTACAATGCATCTATTCATTCATTGGTTCCTTTGTTTAACGTTATTTCTTGAAGTAGATAATACATTTTAAATTTTTTAAAAACCTAACATAAAATTGTTTGACTGGGCAACACAGTACAGTGTTAACCACTGCAACAGTCAGGTCTGCATTTTAACTCCATTACTTGGACAGTATCAAAATAATTGGGCACTGCTTTTAGTTGGAAAAAAAAATGCTATACATACGGTTACAACAGCAGTGATAACATTTATAACATGTTAGAATACCAAGAGGGGAAATCCAACCCCAAAGAATTCTGGAATTAAAAATTCTTCAAAGGGTATTGTTTTTTTAAGGAAGGGATTATAATTGTACTATGTCTAAGTGACTAAAAGTGCAAAATATGTATTTATAAATATTTCAATAATGCTATGATATAAAAACCAACATTAATTACAATAAATTTAACGGACAGTAACAAAGATACAGTTTCAGCATTCTGCAAACTTGGACATCATGCTTTTTATATTTGTAACTGTATAAAATTAGTTTGCGTTGATAATAGGTCCCAAGCAGAAACTAAAGAATGGTAGCCAATTATAATGTACTCTTGACTGTCTATGGATTAAGGCTCAAGGATAAACTGCATAAAACAAAATTCATCTGTATGGTATATACAGTATCTTCTGTATAGATGGATCAACGATTAAGAGATCAAATAATAAATCTCCATTTTCAGAATGTTAAAAACAATCAAAAATTATTTTACCGAGTACAACTCATACATTACCATATAACAAAATACAAATAAAACTAATAATGCCAAATAGATGGCAAGGTTAGAGCTACTGCCAAACAGACCTAGATACTGATCTAGGCAATGGCTGCATTAGTATTTTGACAAACACTCTGGGGTTACTTCTTGCATTCCAAAATATCTGTGTTATGTTTACTGGCAACTCTAAACTGGCCATGTATAAGTGAGCACCGATTCAAAGTTAGTTATGCCTTTCATTTGACTTGATTTGATATATTTTATTAATCCCCAAGGGAAAATTGTCTTTTCATATGACCTTTGGAGGACAAAGCACAGGGTCAGCCTTTGTACAGCAACCCTGGAGCAATTTTCAGGTTAAGAACTTTGCTCAAGGGCCTAATGGAGGAGGTTCCTTCTGGCTGTAACATGATTTGAACCAGCAACCTACCAGATACCAGTAAAGATCCTTAGAATCAGAGCCACCACTACATCCTAATGATCAAAGCTATGAGGTGGGGTCTGGTGCCTGCAACCATGAACTTAATTAAGCAGGTTTGAAAATGGACAGAAAAATCAGTAACAATTATTTTATGCCAAAACACCTTTTTCAGCATTTCAGTCTCATGTTGTTAAATAAATAAGTGCTTAAGTTATTTAACCATTGCTGTTGACAACCTGACTGTACTAATAATCTGGTTCACTTAAAACCAGTTAAATTAGGAATGGTACAGTACTAATATTCTGTATTATATTGTTATACCTGAGAAGATCTGAATTTATTCTTTTTTTAATCCAAAACCTTACTAAGCCATTCTAATGAAATCAATGTTGACTGCTTTAAACGAAGGCTGAAAGCCCATCACATTATTCTCTTAGGTCATATGGACAAAGCCAAGAAAAAAGGAAAACACTTTGAGTTAGTAGTTGAACTACAGGACACAAATAATAGAAATTATGAAAAAAAATGGCATAACACTTGCGCAATGTACATATTCACTATATGCTTTAACTGCATACACATAAGAAATTGAATATTGCTCTCCTTTACTATGTATTTAAAAATAATTTAAAAAAACAGTTGTGCGTGGTAGTTTAAAATTGTCAATGATACCATAAAGATGAAAAATGTGATAGCATTTCCAAATAAGGATGCCACAACACCAGAATTTGTATTTGATACTAAGACCAGTTAAAATTTCACAGTACTGTACTTGGTACCTATTCAACACCACAGCAAAACAGAAATCCCATTCAACAGCTTTTTTTTATTAAACATACCTCCATTATTCAAGAGAACAATATTGTGCCTTTTTCTGTAATGGAATATGAAGTAAATTAATACTAATAATAACAGCCGCCTTTAAAATACTGGTATATACCTCAAGTAGTATTCATAAATACGAAGACATAAAGCAGAGCTTGAACTTTATTTGTGTTATAGACATGGGGAATATCCTAGTGTAACAAGTGGAGTGTTATAATCTTTGGGGGGTTTCAGCATTGGGTTTATACAGAACTAGACAAAAAGCCCATTTCGACAATGTAAGATGAAACGGGCACGAATTTGTGTCAGCAGTGTATGAAGAACAAATAAGTAAGAAATAAATAATTATCATTACTTACATCACTTTCTTAACTAAGAGGTTTGGGATATGTATGACTTTATCACAGTGAAAAATACTGTACACTTAAAAAATACATGCTATCTATGACAATGTTTTTTGTTTGTATACTGGAGACCTGTCAGTATGCAACTAAAGTTGTAAAATCTCTGTAGACTACATTTTTTGTGAAGACACTCTCACTGTTTGGTAGTAATTTGCCTTGATGTGGCCCATCTTTAACTTGCACCTTCACATCACTCGCCCTTCTGACTCTTGAAAAAGCCTAATACAATTGACCATGGCTGAAAACGGGTTCGGCAAGGAATATTCCTACTATGTCAAATGTTTGTCCTTGTGACTTGTTTATAGTCATGGCGAATGCTAGTTTGACAGGGAATGCCCTATGAATTTGGAAACACATGTAGTCTTTCAGCTTATTTTGTGTCATGTGCATAAAAATTGCCATATTTTATAATTATGTAGGCCTATGGCAGTAAAAGGGAGAAAATGAGAAATACAAATCAACAAAAAGTAGAAGAAGAAATGAAGATGTTTTTTGTAATGATTTTAGTCCACTTCACTCATTACTGTACAGGCTTGTACTGTTAGTTGATACATTTTCCAGGCCTATAGTATAATATTGAATGATGAATGTTCCAGTAAAATATGGAATAGTAATGAGTATAAGCTCCACAAACCTGATATAGGTGTATTGAATGAATGCGTAATTGAATCAGAATGCGTAATTAGGCCTCGAGCTGTAGTCGAAATCGCCTTTCAGGCCTCTAGAGCTTTAATCGAAGTCACCTTTCTCTTTGAATTTTTGCGGCCGTTGGCACCAAGTTGCGAGAATAAGCAGTTTTGAAAGGGTGAGGATGCAAGGGGCATTAAAATCACTCCAGATGGTGTGGTGAACATTCAGTGCTTGGTGCGAATAGGCCAGCAGCGTTTTATTTTACTCAGATCTCAGCAGCAGCGCACGACAATGCGTACCGCGCCACCTGTGGAGATTTGTATGCGGTTTAGAATGTGTACCTCGCTTCGCACACATCAACATCTGTGGACGACGGTAGTGTAATGATTGTGATGGCTGTGGAGTCGTTCCTGCTGCTGAAAGTACTTAATAATAATATGTTCTTACGTATTATTTTGAGTGTGAGGGTTGGCTGTGATCGGGGCTAATATCCTACGCCTGGGCGGAAGGATTTGGGATTTCAGAATAATAATCCTGAAATGCGTAGGCTAAATCCGCCGCCTGTCGCGATGTTGGGGTTGGATTTCAGTCTCGTAAGGTTTTTCGGGCAGCTGCACAGAAGGCGACTGCGCATTCGGCTTCGGACGTGCGCGAAAGGCGACTGCGCATTCGGCTTCGGACGTGCGCAACAGGCGACTGCGCATTCGGCTTTGGACGTGCGCAACAGGCGACTGCGCATTCGGCTTCGGACGTGCGCAAAAGGCGACTGCGCATTCGGCTTCGGACGTGCGCAAAAGGCGACTGCGCATTCGGCTTCGGACGTGCGCAAAAGGCGACTGCACATTCGGCTTCGGACGGGAGTGAGTGAGTGAGGAGGCAGGCGAATTATGTATTAAGATGATATCATCATGGATCACCTGATTTATCTTGTGTATATTCCAAATTTACTGTCCAACATTTTCTCTGCAGTAATTGTAAAATACTTCATAAAATCAATACTAAAAATAAAAATTCAAACATTATTATATCTGTACTGTTGAATTAGTGAATTCCAAGTCAATTCAGGATATTTTCATTTAAACCAACTCTTTAAAGTTGTTTTTTTTCTGTTGCACCATTAGCTGCATAGATGACTTACTAAACAGTAATAATTAACAGATGAGTAAAGCTAATTTAATTTTCAAATGACAAAATCTGTTAGGTTTAATTTTCTAAATCTGTCCTTTCTTTTGTTTACACTGTCCAAACTTTAAGGTTTCCTGTGTGGAATCAGACTTAATAGTTTTACATTAATTCCCTGTTTCAGAACTCTTGTAAAACAACCTTTGTTTTCCTTTTTCAAAGCGTCTTACAGGAGTGATCAAACTTTGTTACTGGTTAGCCGGGGTACAAATCCAGAATTAAGAAAAACAACTGGAATTACAGTGTAACTGGCAGAATGCATTACATTCACAAAAGTTCCTTTCAAATATATTACATATGCACTTTCACCATATTTTCATATTTAAGGGATTATGCTAAATGAACATTAAATTGGCTTCAAAAACCAAATAAATGGCACAAATTTAGCAATTGCATATTTGTATTTAGCAATGAACTATGCCATTTTCTATGTCTTGCCAACTGGCATAATTGTAGTGCTTTCCTCATTGAAGAATTAAATACATTTTATTTTGGTATTAAAAAAAACGGTCAACTCATTTTATCACCAGTGTAGCCATTTTGTCCTCAGACTTGCCTCAATTTTTACTTGCATTGTCAGTATGCAATTTCCTCCCACAACACAGTGCAATTAGTGTAGTTGTGCCCAAAGCATATAAACCAGTTACAAGATTGATGGCCATCTATCCATAGGTGTGCTCAATTCAATCAGACAATGAATGTGAAGCCCCAGTTCCTTTATTATGATTGTGTAAGACATGGTATTAAAAAGCGATCTCACAAGTTTAATGATTACAACTCGCATCTGATTGGTCACATAATTTCACTCCGAAAGCATGCACAAATCTACTTCCAAAATAACTCCATACTAAGAAAAAAGTGGAGTTAAAAAAAATGCACACAAACTTTCTTTTTTTTTTTTTTTTTTTTTTTAAATAATAATAAGCAAGATTCTGGGAATCGCACAACGAAATTGTGCTGCTTCGACCACTTTTTTGACATTTTTCTTTTTGATATGTGCTACTATGGAGCCATTTTCATATGTAGTTTTTATTCGCATATTATGGTGGCTTCAGGAGTAATTCATCTACCTGCAGTTAAGAACAAGTGTGGTATGGACTTTTACATGGTACTACCAATACAGTAAAAATGCTTGTACCATCTTTTTGAATTTTGGTAGGTACTGTAGTGGTTCTTGTGACATCTCTACTTAGAAAAACACATGCATCTTCTGAAAGTTAAGAAAATTGTCTGAAACCAAAAATTTGCAAAGCAGTAATGAAAGTAGACTCAGACCTATTATTACCAAAAATGGGATGTTTTAAGAAAAAGGGTTCCATCTTCTGACTGCAGTAATCACAAAATCCCACTTATTCAAAGAGATGCAATTGGCTGGTGTAAGGTATTGATCCTGAAAGGCAACAAACTTCTTGTTCTAATGAACACATTCTGAACTTGGGCACTGCTAAAAACTACATTGCACCTTCCATTTGAATAACAAATAGAAATTTAAAACAATTCCTACAGAAATGTTAAACTTCTTTAATCTAATGGTTTATTAGCAATATAGGAAACAAACTGATTTTATATACTTCAGATGTTTAGTAAAAATAAGTGACTGAAATAACTTCTTTTATATTTATTACTTCTATAACATAAGGCTTCACTGTATCACTGTTAAATGTAATAGCACATTATTCTAAATCAAAAGCTCTACTGCAATAATATGGGTATAGACCTTAGTCTTAATGTGAGCAGTAACAAAATGTTTGCATTCTAGCATATTTTGATTGATTCTTAAATTTTGATTAACCAAGTTTGAATGGCAGCTAATGCTATAGTAATGCAACAAGACAAATACTTCATAGTTCCAAAACAACACTAATAAATCTTACTGAAGAGAACCAAATACACCTGTTTAAGCTTACTTAAATTAATGAAGCTGTTTAAGTTTCATTAATTATTTTAATTTCTGGAATAACATAAAGAGACAAGAGTGTAGGATTTAAGCAATCAAAAAACAAGCGACAAATTTATTTTGTCTAAAACTGCAAGGCCCAGTGTTCTCCTCATGCGAGTACAGACTATAAAAATTAATAAAACGAGAATCCAAAAAAATGTTATTAAAATATATAAACACTTTGGATTTTAATAAAAGCTAAGTCAAAATTCAAGAATTCCATTTTTAAAATGTCTAGCAACAAGATCTGTGCATTGTTGACAATGCTGTGCAACAGAATGGCAGTATAACGGTATTCTGTTGATGCCAGTAGAAGAGTAGCACAAGGAATTCTAAACTAGTGCCTCAACGTTTACAGTGTTCTTCACTTCATCAATCAAGTTTTCTTTAAAGCATGTCAGAAGTAATCATCTAATACTAATATATCAGAAGGTATAAAGTACACATTTTTCCCCATGTGCTCAATTAACTGCAAGAAGAACAGTGCTTTCCAGTAGGACTAGAATTTAAGAGTGAACGTATGATGCTTTTATAACTGAGCATCAAAAATTCCAAAACACATTTGACCTAGTGAAGCATTTATGTGATGACATCACACTTTGGATAAAGATGTGTTTTATGTACTTTGTTGGTGACTGACTTGCACTTATCACCTGAAAATCTTTTTGAAAGCTGCAAATTTCATGCTTGTTTCAGATTATCTAGAAGTGAATATTTTTCAGTTGATTTTTTATAGCTTAAAGGTACTGCTTGTATTTTTATTGCAGCTAGAAAATGTTATTTCTACAGTAGTTATTGATGGGGGGATTAACCCAGCATATTTCCCATTTTCCATTATTTTCCATATTTTTTATGGAAAACTCACAAATTTAAATGTAGTAAAAGTAATGTTTTGAGTGACAAGAGTTTTTATTTGCAGGACAACTGTTCAGTGATGCATATATTTCAACAATTGGCTTCTATTCTTATGGTCACTATTAAAATCCAAAGCATTCATACATTTTTTGAAGATGATATACACCGGTATATTTATAAGTAGCAACAACATCAAAAATTAGACCCTGAGGAGAAGACTACTTATGTATTGATTACTCTTTAAATTAAGACATTTTCAAGTATGCCCATTGTTGAAATACACTATACTAAAAAACTAACTGCACAAGTACTGTATTAGGAAAACATAGGTAAAGTAGCTGAGTTCAACTAAAGCAAGTTTTCATAATAGTTCATGAACAGTGACACTTTCATCCCAGAAATATAAATAGTGGTTAATGACAAACATTATTAAAAAAAGATTCAATATTGATAAAATAAATTTAAATTAATGAAAGGTCACTATGAATGAATATATATGAAAATGCTGTGTAACAGAGACAGTGTTAAAATGTTTCAGATATTTTAAAAGGAAAAAAATACATTTTGTTAAATTCTCATGGTTTTCTGTACACTTCCTGGCATATTTGAAAAAGAAACCTTTCAAGAGACTGGGATAAGATTCTTTCTAGTAATTAAAAAAAGCAACAACTGTCTAATCCAGTAATGTTTTTATTCAATTAAATCAGCTTTTACTTCAGATGGTCTTGCAGGTACCCTAGAGAAGGTAGTGGTCCTATAAACAGGCCAGGAACCATTGCCAGCACTGTTTACTGACATTCAATTCCCAGATGTAAAAAGGAATAAAAAGTACCAAACTAGAGTTTACCTGTGGCTAGGGCTGCAGGAGGAGGTGTGCCCACCTCTCCGCCACTTTTCTGACTCATTGGTGTTGTATTGCAATCACTGGTTGATGGGAGTTGTAGCTCTTTTGGGAGAAGGTCATAAACGGACTCTAGAAAGAGAAAAATTAAAAGTGAAATAATATAATTAGAATGCATATACTGTATTAGTTCTTAAAATATTAGATTTTGTGAAAATCACATAGTCCATTATAGGATCATAGAGCACCATAGCCTAGATTGAGAATGTCCATCCATCCATCCATTTTCCAACCCGCTGAATCCAACCACAGGGTCATGGGGGTCTGCTGGAGCCAATCCCAGCCAACACAGGGCACAAGGCAGGAACCAATCCCGGGCAGGGTGCCAACCCACCGCAGGACACACACACACAAACACACCCACACACCAAGCACACACTAGGGCCAATTTAGAATCGCCAATCCACCTAACCTGCATGTCTTTGGACTGTGGGAGGAAACTGGAGCGCCCGGAGGAAACCCACGCAGACACGGAGAGAACATGCAAACTCCACGCAGGGAGGATCCGGGAAGCGAACCCGGGTCTCCTAACTGCGAGGCAGCAGTACTACCACTGCGCCACCGTGCTGCCCAGATTGAGAATGTATGATACATTATAAAAGTCATCAAGCAGCGCAATTAATTGCACACATTAAGTAGTACTGTTATGATTATGTTTCACTGCACAATGGAATAAACATTGTAAGTAAATGCCATCAGTCCTGTATTAGGTGTAATTCTGGAAGGGCCCAGCTATAAGTAACAGCAAACAGGACACATCTGCTGTTTTGCAAGGGTTGTAAAATAAAAGAATAATGTAAAATTGAAAGGTCTGATTTTACAAAAAGCAACTTAAAATAAGGATAAAAACTGAAAAATGAGAGTTATGGAAATTTAAATGTTGTATGTAATACTGCAATTTTTAATAGTTTGACTTAAAGAACTTCTCAGCAGGTGTAATTAAAAAGGTAATGTGTATGCTCTTACTAGCTCAAAAAAAAAAAAAAAAAAAAAAAAAAAAAAAAATCTCTTAACAGTAAAAGTCATAAGCCTGTTGATAACCAGGACTTTAAAGATGTACTGTTAAAAAACACAGCTTTAGGCCAGTTTTGTAAATTAAAGTATCCAGGATAAATCTTGGTATTTATTAATTCATGTGGTACTTGTACAATAGTTTTTGGATTTTGAATTTGTTGTTAGTACTTTTTAAGCACAAATTTATTTTATAATTATTTTATTGAAAATATTAGTAAATAAATCTAAAATGTGTCTATAGTAAAGTAAATCATATAGTCCTTCATGATCTATGATTCTTTATGAAACGCATGTTAAAATTTCCTGCATTTGCAGGTATCCCCCTATTGCCAAAAACAAAACTCAGTCCTTTAGAATCCAATACTATGTGAAGACTGAGTAAAATCAGATGGCATGAAGACTATGGAGGAATGTTGCATCATAATTCACACATTATTGTGATCTTCAAGCATTTATTTATATTATATATGTCATGTACAAAAATTAGTCATGTTAACTGGAGGCTAAACACTGCTTACAGTAAGACATGTACAGTGGGGCAAAAAAGTATTTAGTCAGCCACCAATTGTGCAAGTTCTCTCACTTAAAAAGATGAGAGAGGCCTGTAATTTTCATCATAGGTATACCTCAACTATGAGAGACAAAATGAGAAAAACAAAATCCAGAAAATCACATTGTCTGATTTTTGAAGAATTTATTTGCAAATTATGGTGGAAAAAAAGTATTTGGTCAATAACAAAAGTTCATCTCAATACTTTGTTATATACCCTTTGTTGGCAATGACAGAGGTCAAACGTTTTCTGTAAGTCTTCACAAGGTTTTCACAAACTGTTGCTGGTATTTTGGCCCATTCCTCCATGCAGATCTCCTCTAGAGCAGTGATGTTTTGGGGCTATCGCTGGGCAACACGGACTTTCAACTCCCTCCAAAGATTTTCTATGGGGTTGAGATCTGGAGACTGGCTAGGCCACTCCAGGACCTTGAAATGCTTCTTACGAAGCCACTCCTTCGTTACCCGGGCGGTGTGTTTGGGATCATTGTCATGCTGAAAGACCCAGCCACGTTTCATCTTCAATGCCCTTGTTGATGGAAGGAGGTTTTCACTCAAAATCCGACGATACATGGCCCCATTCATTCTTTCCTTTACATGGATCAGTTGTCCTGGTCCCTTTGCAGAAAAACAGCCCCAAAGCATGATGTTTCCACCCCCATGCTTTACAGTAGGTATGGCGTTCTTTGGATGCAACTAAGCATTCTTTCTCCTCCAAACACGACCAGTAGAGTTTTTACCAAAAAGTTCTATTTTGGTTTCATCTGACCATATGACATTTTCCCAATCCTCTTCTGGATCATCCAAATGCTCTCTAGCAAACTTCAGACGGGCCTGCACATGTACTGGCTTAAGCAGGATTTGAGTCCCTGGCGGCGTAGTGTGTTACTGATGGTAGCCTTTGTTACTTTGGTCCCAGCTCTCTGCAGGTCATTCAATTGGTCCCCCCGTGTGGTTCTGGGATTTTTGCTCACCGTTCTTGTGATCATCTTGACCCCACGGGGTGAGATCTTGCGTGGAGCCCCAGATCGAGGGAGATTATCAGTGGTCTTGTATGTCTTCCATTTTCTAATAATTGCTCCCACAGTTGATTTCGTCACATCAAGCTGCCTACCTATTGCAGATTCAGTCTTCCCAGACTGGTGCAGGTCTACAATTTTGTTTCTGGTGTCCTTTAACAGCTCTTTGGTCTTGGCTATAGTGGAGTTTGGAGTGTGACTGTTTGAGGTAGTGGACAGGTGTCTTTTATATTGATAACGAGTTCAAACAGGTGCCATTAATACAGGTAACGAGTGGAGGACAGAGGAGCCTCTTACAGAAGAAGTTACAGGTCTATGAGAGCCAGAAATATTGCTTGTTTGTAGGTGACCAAACTTATTTTCCACCATAATTTGCAAATAAATTCTTTAAAAATCAGACAATGTGATTTTCTGGATTTTTTTTTCTCATCTTGTCTCTCATAGTTGAGGTATACCTATGATGAAAATTACAGGCCTCTCTCATCTTTTTAAGTGGGAGAACTTGCACAATTTTGCCCCACTGTAAATGAACAAGCTGATGCAGATTTAGGAAAAAAAGGCATGGAATTCCGACAGGCCAGTGCATGTTGGATGTTTCTAGCGTGCTGGGGAAGAAAAACTACATACTGTACTCACAAGAATGTGTCTTTACCTGATTGTTTAATTCAGGGATAAAGGAGTCAAAAGAATATAAAACTAAGAAAACACAAAAAATAGGAAGAACAGTCTACCACCGTACAATGTCAAGACATCATGAACTATACTGATGAGAATTTTCTCCATGGGCTCCTGTCAGTTGCATTTATTGACCATCACCATTAAAACAGGCTAAATGCATATTTTCATTTCATTTTACTTCCTGAAAGAGTGAGGAACCATTGACTGCTGTGTTAATGCAATTGCAGCCAATAGCAGTTTGTAACATGGGATACTGGGGCATCACCCCCCCAAATATTTATAAACTCCACTTAATTAGGTAATATGAAATATTCATGAAATAAATGTATTTATTTGCACAACATGCCTAGTGTCAGCAGATGTAAATATCCATTAAAAATTGGTTCCGACTTGCGTTTGTGGTTTAGGGTGAATCTGTGTGAACACCTATATTTCCAGAGTGAAGGACACTGGCTAAATAAGACTCTATGTAAGAACTTGATCTTTTGGTGAGCGGGTGACCCATGGCTGCCCTTTAATTAGGTGTTTTCAGATTTTTTGGGGAAGCAGCTCTCTGTACCCTGGACACTCCAACATTTAATGGCATATAAATCAGTATTGTTTTAGGTTTCTTTTAATCTAATGTGATTGGACAATCGTTGACACACTATGTTATTTTGGCGTCAATGGTTCACACCCACTATTAATGTTAGGTAACTACAGTTGAGCAAGCGCAACTTTAAGGAAATGGGAAATTCAAGCAGAACTTCAGACATCAAAGAAAATTTGGTTATTTCCTGAACTGAACCTTTCTTTATATGGTATTCCCATACATATCATGGTCAGGAGCACTGCTGTTCTCTATTCATGCAGCATTAAGTAATGTAGCAATGGCAGAGACACTTGTGGCACTTTTAGGTGGAAAGTTTTGTTTTAAAACAAACGTTTCAGATGGTTCTCTGTGTAAGAAGAAGGACGCCTCACGCCTGGACAAACCGGTGAGGAAGGCAGGCTCTATTGTAGGCATGGAGTTGGACAGTTTGACATCTGTGGCGGAGCGACAGGCACTCGGCAAGCTCCTACAGTATAAATTATGGAGAATCCACTGCATCCACTAAACAGTATCATCTCCAGACAGAGGAGATCGTTCCTCCCCCAAACTATGCGACTCAATTCCACCCGGGGGGGTGGGGGGGGACGTTAACATTATTCAAAGTTATTGTCTGGTTTTACCTGCATTTTTATTACTCTTTAATTTAATATTGTTTTTTGTATCAGTATGCTGCTGCTGGAGTATGTGAATTTCCCCTTGGGATTAATAAAGTATCTATCTATCTATCTATCTATCTGCCTAGATACAAATTAAAGATTGATAATAATGCAGATAAAAACAGACAATAACTATGTATAATGTTAATGTTTACCCCCCCGGGTGGAATTAAAGAGTCGCATAGTTTGGGGGAGGAACGATCTTCTCAGTCCGTCAGTGGAGCAGGACAGTGACAGCAGTCTGTCGCTGAAGCTGCTCTTCTGTCTGGAGATGACACCGTTTAGTGGATGCAGTGGATTCTCCATAATTGATAGGAGCCTGCTTAGCGCCCGTCGCTCTGCCACAGATGTCAAACTGTCCAGCTCCATGCCAACAATAGATCCTGCCTTCCTCACCAGTTTGTCCAGGCGTGAAGCATCTTTCTTCTCAATGCTGCCTCCCCAGCACACCACCGCGTAGAAAAGGGCGCTCGCCACAACCGTCTGATAGAACATCTGCAGCATCTTATTGCAGATGTTGAAGGACGCCAGCCTTTTAAGGAAGTATAACCGGCTCTGTCCTTTCTTACACAGAGCATCAGTATTGGCAGTCCAGTCTAATTTATCATCCAGCTGCACTCCCAGATATTTATAGGTCTGCACCATCTGCACACAG
Organism: Erpetoichthys calabaricus; assembly: GCF_900747795.2. Classification (NCBI taxonomy): domain Eukaryota; kingdom Metazoa; phylum Chordata; class Cladistia; order Polypteriformes; family Polypteridae; genus Erpetoichthys; species Erpetoichthys calabaricus. The sequence goes on from NC_041402.2 coordinate 80,909,980, forward strand.
TCGCCTCTGATGATCACGGGGTCCATGAGGGGTCTGGGCCTCCTAAAATCCACCACCAGCTCCTTGGTTTTGCTGGTGTTCAGGTGTAGGTGGTTTGAGCTGCACCATTTAACAAAGTCATTGATTAGGTCCCTATACTCCTCCTCCTGCCCACTCCTGATGCAGCCCACAATAGCAGTGTCGTCAGCGAACTTTTGCACGTGGCAGGACTCCGAGTTGTATTGGAAGTCCGATGTATATAGGCTGAACAGGACCGGAGAAAGTACAGTGCCCTGTGGCGCTCCTGTGTTGCTGACCACAATGTCAGACATGCAGTTCCCAAGACGCACATACTGAGGTCTGTCTTTAAGATAGTCCACGATCCATGCCACCAGGTATGAATCTACTCCCATCTCTGTCAGCTTGTCCCTAAGGAGCAGAGGTTGGATTGTGTTGAAGGCACTAGAAAAGTCTAGAAACATAATTCTTACAGCACCACTGCCTTTGTCCAAGTGGGAGAGGGATCGGTGTAGCATATAGATGATGGCATCCTCCGCTCCCACCTTCTCCTGATATGCAAACTGCAGAGGGTCGAGGGCGTGTTGAACCTGTGGCCTCAGGTGGTGAAGCAGCAGCCTCTCCATGGTCTTAATCACATGTGATGTCAGAGCAACAGGCCGGAAGTCATTCAGCTCACTAGGACGTGATACCTTTGGGACTGGGGTGATGCAAGATGTTTTCCAAAGCCTCGGGACTCTCCCCTGTTCCAGGCTCAGGTTGAAGATGCGCTGTAGAGGACCCCCCCCCCCCAGGTCCGATGCACAGACCTTCAGCAGTCGTGGTGATACTCCATCTGGACCCGCTGCTTTGCTGGCACGAAGTCTCTTCAGCTCTCTGCTCACCTGCGCTGTTGTAATTATGGGTGGGGATGTCTCTCCTATGCTGGTATCAGCAGAAGGATGTGTGGAGGGTGCAGTACTCCGAGGTAAGAGTGGGTTAGGGTGGTCAAACCTGTTAAAGAAGTTGTTCATTTGGTCTGCTCTCTTCACGTCTCTCGAGATGGTGGTACCCCGCTTCGAGCTGCAGCCAGTGATGATCTTCATCCCATCCCACACTTCCTTCATGCTGTTATTCTGCAACGTCTGCTCCAGCTTTCTCCTGTACTGCTCCTTCGCCGTCCTGAGCTGGACTCAGAGTTCCGTCTGCATGCGCTTGAGCTCATGCTGATCCCCGCCTTTAAAAGCCATTTTCTTCCGACTCAAAAGGCCCTTGATGTCACTTGTAATCCATGGCTTGTTGTTAGCATAGCAGCGTACAGTTCTTACTGGAACTACAATGTCCATACAGAAGTTGATGTAGTCAGTAGTGCAGTCAACAACTTCCTCAATGTTTTCACTATGCGATCCTTGCAGGATATCCCAGTCTGTAGTTCCAAAGCATTCTCCCAGAGCCTTCTCTGCCTCCGGGGACCACTTCCTGAATGAGCGTGTGGTTGTAGGTAGGACCCTCACTCTTGGTTTGTAGTGAGGCTGAAGCAGAACCAGGTTATGATCTGCTTTCCCAAGCGCAGGCGGCGGGGTGGCGCTGTATGCATCTTTAATGTTTGCATACAGTAAAATCAATTGTCTTATTTCCCCGGGTGTTACAGTCCACATACTGAGAGAAGGCAGGTAATGTTTTGTCCAGCGTCACATGGTTAAAGTCTCCAGCGATTAGCACAAGCGCCTCAGGGTGCTGCATTTATAACTTAGCAACAGCAGAATGGATGATGTCACTCGCTGTCTCCACGTTCGCCCGAGGAGGGATGTACACGATAACAACAATGACGTGTCCAAACTCTCTGGGCAAGTAATAGGGATGCAAACTTACGGCCAAAAGTTCGATGTCCCTGCAGCAAGTGGAGACTTTGACGTTAACATGTCCAGAGTTGCACCACCGTGTATTAACATAGACAGCGAGTCCTCCTCCTTTGTGCTTCCCGCAGGTACTTGCATCTCTGTCCGCTCTAACTGTGCTAAACCCAGGTAGCTCCACGTTAGCATCTGGGATGGTGGTAGTTAGCCACGTTTTGCAAAAGCACAACAAACTGCATTCTCTGTAGGTTCTGACATTTTTCACCAGCGCAGCCAGTTCGTCGATCTTATTTGAGACTGAGTTCACATTTCCCAGAATCGTACGGAAGGCACGAAAGGCTTAAAACGCCACTTTCTCGCAAGCTGCTTCATTTTTAGCTTAGTGCTGGCTCTGCAGCCACAATACCGCCTTCTTACCTCGTCTGATAAATAGGGAACCACACCGACACTGGCATTTGTTCTCAGCACTCGAAGTTGAGTACTTGAATAGACGAGTCTCGGCGTGTAAAAATCCATGCCCACGCTGTAAAAGTAAGTGTGTCCAGGGAACGAATCCACATAAAATCCATATAAAATAAAGTGATAGGAGTGATCAATAAAAAAGAGAAAAATAAAAGTAGAAAAGTAGAAAAATAAAGTCATACACGGAGCTGCTGAAAAGGCTGCCACTCTTGGTGGCGCCTGGCAATATCCATCTACTAACTACGTACTGCTATTATTGGTGTCTGTAGTTTGGGTGCAATAATGCCAGTTAATTTTTTTTTTTTGTTGTTTTGTTTTTTGCATCATCGTAAGGTCATACTTTTAGTTATCTCCTTATAATAGCCAAGAAAGATACAGATTTTTACTTTTAATGGCTGGGTCTTTGAATTTGTGTGCATTCATCTTCCAGCGTTGTCTGCATTACTAAGCAGGGTTTTATTATAGAGGATCCCGATCATTTGGTTCCTGATGGTCAAGTTCTATATACGGTCTTATCTGCGTGAAATTTTATTCATCCATTCACCAACAAATTTCTGGCTATGCTACTTATAATAATTCTTTATATAATGCTTTTCTCACAACTCAAAGTGTTCTGTGTGTAGACAACATTACAGTTTATGCGTGTGTGTGTGTGTTTTTTTTCTCATATTTTATCCTGCATTATAAAGTGCTGCTTCAGTCTGTCCCCTCCAAAAACTGCACTCATGCCCAAAATTTTTTTCACCAGCCACCACTGGTTGCAGCATTAAATAAGGGGCATAATTCCTTCTAGAAGATAATAGAGACTAATCACCTCTTTCAGGATTTTTTTTAATATGAAGTGCCATGTACAGTGGAACCTCGGGTCACGAATGTACAAATCAGGTTACAATCAAAAAGTTCGCCAAACTTTTGCATTTGTTCACGACCACACACTCGGGTGACGAACAAGCCAGTTTTCCTTCTGGTTTGTACCACCTATGATTTCCGCACGTGTTCAGTCTCTCCCTGTGCAGCGAGTGAGAGAAAGACAGCGCGAAAGAGTGAGCGAGAGAGACAGCACGAAAAAGCGAGCGAGAGAGAGAGCACGAAAGAGAGTGAGAGAGAGCGAAAGAGAAAGAGAGAGAGAAAGCACGAGCAAGTGAGAGAGCCCAAGCAGAAGAAGTAAACATTTAGTTTACTATTACACCGTGCATTCTATGGTATAATTAACTATTTTTGTGCTTAAGAATCTTTAAAAAAATATATATTTACATACAGCTCGTACGGTCCGGAACACATTAATTGTATTTACATACAATCCTATCAGGGAAATTATTTCGGGTCACGACCAAATTAGGTTGTGACCAGAGTTTTGGAACGAATTAAGGTCGTGACACGAGATGCACTTGTAAAGGTACTGAAATTTTAGGGTGTTCCAAGACAATTATTTTATCTAGATCTAGGACATAGGAAAGACAAAGTTATGACCCAATTAAATTTCTGATTCTCCTTCATTGTTCAAAGTAGCAGCAAAAGTACTGGCAGCGCCTTAATCCTTAATGTTTTTATCAGTATGCTGCTGCTGGAGTATGTGAATTTCCCCTTGGGGATTAATAAAGTATCTATCTATCTATCTATCTTAAATCCAGTTACCTTGTTGAGCAGATGTATTTAGTCATGGAGTGGTGATAATGCAGCAACAATGTTCACAGTAGGTAAGTAATAAAACTTTTTCTACAAGTGAAATGCATTCTAAATGATGGGGTGTTGAAATATTTGGTTAATAATTAAATATGGAAAATTAGGTAAAGAAATTATTTTAAAATTAGTTAATTATTTAAATACTAGTCATTTCGCCCGTTACAATAACGGGCGCTAGAACAGTAGTGCATAAACATTAGTAGGAACAGTCTATATTAAATGGCAAGGGACTTTGACCTCATTCTTTTTGTTGGTCGTATTTTCCTTTCTTTCAGCATTTCTTTTGCTGATGTTTACTTGCTGAGCTGACCGTTCTTCGTGGGCTGCCGCCGTGTATTGTGTGTCTTTAATTTTCTGTGACAGTAATACTGTCTTGTACGGCTCTATTCAATAAGGGCGCGCACAAAAAGGCGAGCTTCAAAAGGGCGACCTCAATTGAGCGCGGCGAATAAAGGCGTTCATAGATAATTTAGTTCAAATGGCTCTGGAATATGTGAAGAGCAACAAAGGTGCAGATCTTTATTCGCCGCGCCCAATTGAGGTCGCCCTTTTGAGGCTCGCCTTTTTGTGCGCGCCCTTATTGAAGGATACCGTCTTGTACGTCCGTAATATACCTTTAATTTTCTCTGGCGGTAATACAGGTGTGCGCGTCAGTAATATCCCTTAAATATTTCCCATTGGGATTAATAAAGTATCTATCTATCTATCTCTGATAGTAATACTGGCTTGTATGTGGCTGTAATATGCGTCACTGTATTGTGTACCTTTAATTTCCTCTCGCAGTAATACTGGTATTTCCGTAAAACGCCTCTAACTCTCTCTGACAGTAATATCGTGCGTCGCACCGTGCCCCGCGCATGCGCACTTCACCAGAAGACACCCACACACGGACACCTGGACGCACATAGGGATTTTATATATATATATATATATATATATATATAGATATAGATACTCCTGAACTTCACGGAACAGTAGTATTGCTGCTGCCTTACAAAAAGGAGGCTGAGGTTCATGTCTCAGGTCCTACCTGTGTGGAGTTTGTATGTTATCTCAGTGTCCATGAAAGTTTCCTCCCACAGTCCAAACACATGCAGGTTGGGTGGACTGGACTGGCAGTGCTAAACTGGTTCTAATGCGTGTTTGTGTACAAGTGTGTTCACCCTATGATGGATTGGCAGAATAGTAGGTTTCGAAAAAAATAGATGGATGGATGATTTGAAGTGACATAGCCTTTAAAATGTTCTTTCTTTAAATACTGGTGTATCAGACACAGTGCACTTATGAGGAAACTATAAAATCAATAGTACACATGTAAATTACTTCAAATTAACATGCTATCACTTCTTATTAAGAATTGCTTTCTCTGAGAAAGTCTATACTTAGCTTATATGTTGGCATACATTAGGCATTACTATAATTAGTTTAACTGCAGAGAGGAGTACTTTTTTTTTTTTACTCAAGTCTTCACAAGTATGTTTTGACTTGCTTGACCAACTCCAGCAACTTGTCTCAACTTGTTTGATCAACTCCAATGACTCATATCGACTTGCTCAAGTGACTCAACTTATAACTCAAAATGTGAAGGTCAGGGCTTGTAGGTTACATGACACTTTTATATGTAGGACAGCCCATCGCTGATAAATATACGTATGTATACTTCCAGTGTGGTAATTCTGAAATTTTGATATGGGACAAAGATTGGAAGAATAATATAATTACAAAACACAATGGAGAGTGTCAAAATTCTAAAAACATCCTTTCTGTTTTACTTTAGAGAACAATATTATCACAATAATTTTTTTCACATCAGTCGATTTCAATATATATCACAATATAAATCAAATCATTACTTCTGTCAAGCTTAAAGGTTCCTTTTTACTCTTAAAGTGAGATGTGAAGATAAGGTTAATTTTGGTTTAAATATTTACTTTCTGTCTGAAGTTGAACATGACAAACGTACAACATTATACAACTGTATTTTTCAGGGGAATACAAAGCATGTTTACTAGAGACTGCCTCAGGTCATGGAGACTTGCTTATATATTCTAGTACAGCACCATTAGTGATATGTCCAAGAGTAATGATTTGAATCATCAATCAACATTGCTTCAGTGCTTTAGACTCTGAACCCTGTAATGCCCTAAACATGGATAAAAGGATAAAAAGGTTTAACAAAAAATGAAAGTTTCATGTTTAAGAGTTCTGCCTCAACTACAGCTGTACAAGAAAGTGTATACAGAGTAGTATTGACTAATAGTCTAGGATCATGTTTTTGTTCATGTTAACTGACCCAAGACACTGTGTTTGGGACCCCTGGGTGAGGAGAGGTGCTGAGCTGTCAACTAATCACCAGCGCTCTGGAAGAGCTACTCCTGCACATTAACAGAGGAAAGAGGCATAAATTGTAAATTGGACCTTTTTCAAGACTTCAGCAACGAAAACTGCCAACACATAAATTAAAAAAAAAAATTATACATAAAAGTGTGAAAGTACACTGTCAAGTTAAAGAAAAGAGCCACCAATGAAATAAGTAGCTAGGTCTGAATAAATACTAAAAGCAACTGCTAGTTGACCCATTCAATGACTAGACATGGTGGCTACACTTCACCTCAGTCTGATGTAGAATTTACATGAAGACAGAGAGAGAAAGACACAGACAGAGGTGCTAACATCCTGGATATTATTTGGGTGAGGGAGTCTAGCAAGGGTGCATCTTGCATTCCCACCTGTCCATGATTACTTCTACTTTTTTTTTTTTTTTATCATTTTTTTTCCCCCAATACTATTTTCCTTTGTCAATGAATTTTCAGTACAGTGTTAACTTTAACCATTTCTGTTTTAGGTTTTACTTTTGGTGACTTGGTTTAATAATTTTTTTATTTAGACTTGGTTTAAGCTTAAAAATGGCTTTCAATGAAGATTAAGAAATGCATGCTGTGCTTACATAGCAAAGGGACTGCAGAAATATGCAGATCTGACCTTAAAGACAGTGAACGTATTAATGCTCCATCTATATAGTCTTCTTCGCTGAATGTTATAAAGTGACTCACTCATGTTGTACTAATGCCCATATGCTCAAGCAGTGCATTATTTACTTTTGCAGAAATGGGCAATTTATACTTTGGATCAAGAACTTTGCATACCTTATAAAGAAATGAAATTCACTGAATAATGGTTCCAACTGGTTACTTTTGTTCAAACTGACAGATATGACCACAAATCAGTTTTCTGCAGAGGCAAGGTTATTGTTTATTACGAAAGTAACATCATTTTACCCTCTTTGTTGGGTTTGTGCTTTTCCAGCATGTCAAAGTACTCGACCTCTTTAAAGGATAAGATCGGTATATATGTTTACTTTTTTTTAAGTCAAAGTTATCTCTTCACAATCATGGCATACATTAATTTGTCACATAACACTGTATCCTAAAATGAAGAATTAAAATACCTTCTCTGTTCTTGCAGCTTGCATTAGGGCTTAAGGGTGCAGAAGTCTATAGGTGAATGAAAAAGGCTTAAAACTTACAGAACAGATCAATTTTTCAAGCCAAAAATGTTGCAGAGTATTGATATTGAGATTACTAACCAGGAAATGAAAATAGTAGACTAAGATGCAATTGACAGTGGGTGCAAAAAGTACATTAAAGTAAAATAAACAGTAAGGTGCAATAAGGCAGCATACAAATGAGAATATATATCTATGATAATTGAATTTAAAGGTAGTAGTATATAAAAGGAAGAGAAGATAGATGTGAATACTGATCAGTAGTACAGATACATTTTATGACTATAGATATGAAATATTTTTATATACAGAATTAGATATATGTAAACAGGTATCAGAACAATACAGTACAGTAAGAAGTTACTGATATTTAGAAAGGTCAGCTATTGATTGGTAAATGTTGAGAGGGTAAATAAACAGTCCATGGTAAGGGTTAAGGCAACCCTGATAATGCTGCAAGCTCTCGCAGACACTGTGTACTGTATGCTCCAGGTCATCAACAGTTGGCAATGGGATGTCATTGATGTGCTAAGCAGTTTTCACCACCCATTGCAGGGCCTTTCTGTCAGCTGAGGAGCAACTGCCATACCACACCATAATGCAGTTTGTTAATATGCTCTCAACAGTGCAGTGGTAAAGGTTCAACATAATCTGAGGAGACAGACAGGCCTTCTTTAGCCTCTTCAGAAAGTAAAATGGCCATTTATTAAAACTGCCACCTATTTCTCAACTGTAGACCCGCTGTACCACAATAAGTACACCACAGAGGAAGCACTGATCACCAGCAATAGGTTTATGTACAAAAACAAACAACATATTTTTTGTATCTGACCATTTCTGTTTCATTTCAGTTTGTTTTTGAGCATGGATTCTATATTTAAGTTATGTTTTTCACTTGATTAACGTATTTCATTTAGCAAAATGTTTTGGTTTTTTTTTTGTTATTTCAATTACACTTTTTGGTAACAGTAATAACCAACCATCAATTTTCAAACCCCAGTAAGCCAGACCAGAAGCTGGAGCCTATCCCAGCTAGCAGCAGGCACCAAGGCAGAAACAATCCCTGGACAGGGCACCAGTGTACAGTAATCCCTCCTCCATCGCGGGGGTTGCGTTCCAGAGCCACCCGCGAAGTAGGAAAATCCGCGAAGTAGAAACCATACGTTTATATGGTTATTTTTAGAATGTCATGCTTGGGTCACAGATTTGCGCAGAAACACAGGAGGTTGTAGAGAGACAGGAACGTTATTCAAACACTGCAAACAAACATTTGTCTCTTTTTCAAAAGTTTAAACTGTGCTCCATGACAAGACAGAGATGACAGTTCTGTCTCACAATTAAAAGAATGCAAACATATCTTCCTTTTCAAAGGAGTGCAAAGCAAGCAGTCAAAAAAAAAATCAATACGGCTTTTAAGTATGCGAAGCACCGCCGGTACAAAGCTGTTGAAGGCGGCAGCTCACACCCCCTCTGTCAGGAGCAGGAAGAGAGAGAGAGAGAGAGAGAGAGAGAGAGAGAGAGAGAGAGAGAGAGAGAGAGAGAGAGATAGCGAGAGACAGATAAAAAAAATCAATACGTGCCCTTTGAGCTTTTAAGTATGCGAAGCTCCGTGCAGCCTGTCCTTCAGGAAGCAGCTGCACACAGCCCCCCTGCTCACACCCCCCTACGTCAGCGCAAGAGAGAGAGAGAGAGAGAAAGTTAGCTGGATAGCTTTTCAGCCATCTGCCAATAGCGTCCCTTGTATGAAATCAACTGGGCAAACCAACTGAGGAAGCATGTACCAGAAATTAAAAGACCTATTGTCCGCAGAAACCCGCGAAGCAGCGAAAAATCCGCGATATATATTTAAATATGCTTACATATAAAATCCGCGATGGAGTGAAGCCGCGAAAGGCGAAGCGCGATATAGCGAGGGATCACTGTACACAAACAAACAAACACACCTGCTCTTGTAACTACCAGTGTTGAACTTAAAAGAACTTCCAGGCATCAGTGACCAAATCACTCCTTGTAACCTGCATGTCTTTGGACTATAGGAGAAAACCACAGCACTCCAAGGAAACCCACCCACACACAAACTAGCAAACTCCAAGAAGAAAGCATCTGGGATTTGAACCCTGGTCTCCTTGTTCTGAGACAGCAGCACTGCCACTGCACTGCTGTGCCACCCAAATAGTAACCTCTCTTAGTAAATTTGACAAAATTGAACCTTCAGTACCTTAGCTCAGTGACCGAATAGTAAATAACACAATAACTGGTACAAATGAGTCTTCAGCCTCACTGAATATCTGCTGCTTTGAAAATCTATAGTTATAGTACTTAGGACTATGCTCAGTTGGAGTGCTGAAAATGCATGTAATCTGCTGGAATAATTTGGTGAAAATCTACAAAAGATCAATGTTATTCTATTTTTGTAAAGTTAGATTCAAAGCCCATTGCAATGAAAGTTTAAATATACTTTTCATATACTTATACATTTCACTTTTATGTTTAAATTTAGATACCCATACCACATAACTTAAGACATACTTTACAATTAAATTGGTTTTTTGGGCATCTGTATTTAGCATGTGGCTGGTGTTAGTGTACTTTTGATGATTTACAATTGTTTGGTACTATATGGGATAAACAGCAAAGACAAATGGCATGTACACGTGCTTGTTTATATGAACATCTGTGAAGAGAGAAAGGTACTCATGCAGATAATATTTATGATGAGATATAGAACATCTTGATATTCTTTTAAATTGTTTGCTTATGGACCAATACAGAGAAGGAAATGTTATTTTTTATTAAAGCAAAAATAAGGAACTGCCTGATTGCCCAGGCACAGAAGGGAGGCAAGATTAACTGTTTTAGTATAATTACAATAATATGAATACTGATAATTTGAAAAGGACATACTGTAAATAAGATGTTCCTTGACAGAAGAAATAAATTTGTGCTTTTTCCATTCCATTTAGATTCTAACCTTTTTAACACTCTAGAACACTTTGTTAGTATTTGATGGCTTTGTTTTATGGATTATTTATTTATTTACTTTTTTCATCATACTGTTTGCACCTTTATGAATGCACTTGTTCCTTTTTGCTAAGCATGTCCCAGCTCTTGTTTACTCCTTCACCTTGATCCATCCTTTGTCAACGGAAATGGGAAATGCATAGGCTGTGAGAACAGGAGACATCACAGGCTACCACAGCACAAGGCATAGAGATTTCCACATTTTCCATATTGGTCTCGTCCTTTGCGGGAGATTGACGACTGAAGCGGAGCTCCGTTTGTAGCTGTGTTATTTTTTCTATTATTCCTTATTTTCCCGAGGTATCCTGTATTTACCCAAACTGAGGAGGTTCTATTACAGTATATGCAAGCATATATATCATGACCGGTAAGAAAGGGGCTCAGAAAGAAACGGAACAGAAACCTAAAGCTACATCCAAGCCTAGACAGGCAAGTCCAAGTTCAAGGTACGGCCTTTCAGAGACTGACCTGGAACACACAGGCGAAAGCCCAGACTTCTCGGCACCATGGTCCGCTGCATCATCTCCAGTTGAGAGCGAAAATGGGAGCGAATGTGCAAGTGATGCAGGTCACGATAGCTCGCTGATTCCAGAAGATCACTTGAAACTGGAAAAGGCCTTGCAGTCCGCGCTTTCATCTACTCCTCGCGAGCCGGAAGCATCGGCTGTAATAGGGCTCGCCGCTTCATCTACGGTGCACGAAAGCAGAAATTATATATCCGAACTGAAGGCAATGATCGCTGAGCTCAAGCAAGAGATAAAGAAAGAAATAAATGGTATGCACAAGACAAGCGACAAGACAAGCGAGAAGCTGCAAGAGCTGTGGCAGGATAATAAAGACTTGGAGAAATGCGTATATGATCGCTTTGATGCAGCCTTTAAAGGTATGCTGGAAAAAATTGAGGAGCATATTCAGGAAAATGCGTCTGAACTGAGAGCACTTGCTGATCAGCAGGAAGACATTAAGGAGACATTCACAACTCAAATTGAAACAGCCAAACATTTAGCATCCACCGCTGATGGAAAAGCAACAGCTGCGAATTCTGAATCCAAAAAACTTGGAGACAGACTTGCTGCTCTGGAAGATGGATGCAGAAGGAATAATATTAGAATCGAAGGTCTACCTAAGAACCGTGAAAGTCCAAACCCAGTGAAATTCGTAGCTGAACTTTTCTCCAAAACAACTGGAGAGGACTTAAAATCAGACACCGAGATAGCTGCAGTTTACCGTATGGGGATCGAACACCTCTAAAACTAGGACTTTTGTTGTGCGCTTCGAGAAATTACAATTTAAATTAAATGTAATGTCACTTCTCGGACAGAAACAAAAGATTATATTTGAAAATAACCTCATTCGTATTTTCCCTGATTTCTCACCCTCAACAGCTGCTAAACGTGCCTCTTTTTATAATATTAAACAGCGCTTACGGAAAGCCGACATCAGATACAGCCAATTGCGTCCTGCCAAACTGAAAGTGGATATTCAAGGCAAACATTACATCTTTACCACTAAGGAGGAAGCAGATAGAGAGTTAAGATAGCTGATCCAGACACTTTCTTGAAATACGGTTGTGAGTCGCACTCTGTCATGGCATCGCAAAGAAGATATCACCGGCGGTCTGATCCGCTTGCAATGATACTGGTACCATAATTATACATCCTTTTCCCTTGTTGGTCATTTTCTGTTTATGTTTTAATTACAATTATACACATTTATGTATGTATGTGTGGAAGAAATTAAATCAGTAACCTTTTTTTCCCCCTCTTTTTACTATTCTAAAGGAGACTGTTAAACATCATACCCTTGGTTTATTGTTGTTGTTATTATTATTATTGTATTAGGGTTTACTATACTTATCCAGGGCCACTTTTTAACACCATTCCCTGGGTCTACTATCTTAATATTTCAAGACTGTTGAAGATTATATTTTATGGTTATAGCATTTAGACTGTATTGGCAATAGTTATCTCAATTTTAATCCTCATACCCTGCTGCTGGGGGGCTTGTTTTGTTTTGGACGTGCTCTGTCTCTAGGTATGTCAGAGGACTGGGACTTTGTGAAGTGGGGTCCAGTCTCAGGTGGGGAGGCAAAGCAGGGGGGGTTGGGGGACTAGGGGGGCAGAGAAAGAGAGCAAGCTATCTCTGATCTATCCTTTTAATCCTTAGAATTATAATTACCAACGTAACAACATAACAACAAACTGCATGGCAATAACCCCTGGGAAAATTGGAAATTAAGGTCAAAGCTATCTCACTTTCGGTTAAGACTACAAAATGACATCAAAAATTCAGAATCAATGTCTCCAAGACAGGACAGTTAACTTTGTGAGCTGGAATGTTAAAGGCCTGAACCACGAATTAAAAATAAAAAAAAGAATTCTCTCACTTAACAGGTCTAAATGCTAAAATAGTATTTTTACAGCAGACCCACTTATTAAGCTAGGATCAGTTCCGGCTGCAAAAAGACTGGACTGGCCAAATGTTCCATTCCAGCTTTACAACAAAGAACTAGGAGGTGTGGGAATTGTTATCCATAGAACAGTCTCTTTGTAGTATCAGATCTTGTATCTGATCCTGAAGGGAGATACAGGATTGTCATGGATAATTTATTTAATTCTAAAGTGATTCTGATAAATGTTTATGCAACCAATGTGGATGATAGGGGATTCATCCAAAATGTATTTGCATCCATTCCCAATGTGAACACTCATAAAATTACAAAGGCTGGGACTTTAACTGTGCTTTATATCCAGATCTAGATAGGTCTCCTGCGACAGGGGTGATGACCTCTAACACTGCAAAGACAATTACACAGTTTGCAACTGAACACAACTTATCAGACCCCTGGAGATTTCTAAACCCAAACTCAACAGCATATTCCTCCAACTCACCAGTGCATCATTGCTACTTAAGAATTGATTATTTCTTTGTAGATAACAATTTCTTGCCTATGATTAAATCCTGCAAGTACGACGCTACTGTTATTTCCGATCATGCCCCTCTGATCTTTGAGCTAAAATTTTTATGCTCCACATACTCATCTCGAAGAAGGCATCTTAACCCACTTTTATTAGCAGACGAGAACTGTACAGAATTTATATCAAAACAAATCAGTTTTTTTCTAGAGACAAATATATCCTCAGTGGTCTCTGCAGGAATACTCTGGGGAAACCCTGAAAGCCTTCTTAACAGAACAGATTATCTCATATCTTTCCCACGGAAATAAATTGGAAACCAAGAAGGTATCAAAGCTAACCAGCAAAATTATCAGAATAGATCAAGAACATGCCAAGTGTAAAAGTGAGGCTCTTCATAGGAAAAGGCAGGCTCTGCATTCAGAACTCAACCTCTTGACAACTAAAGAAACTGAACAACTTATTTTTAAATCAAGACATCATTACTATGAACATGGAGACAAAGCTAATAAGCTCTTAGCTCAACAAATCCACAAGCAAGAAGTTCGCAATGCAATCCCAGCAATCACCAACACAAATGGAGACAAAATCATTGATCATAAAAATATAATGCACACATTTAGAGACTACTATAAATCCTTATATTCTACTGAGCTTAAAGAAGACAAGACACAATCTATTGCATTTCTGGATGCATTACAGATACCACAAAAAGATGCTCTTAGTGCAGAAGAATTGGATAAATCGTTGGCACTATCAGAATTACTAGATGCTATAAAGTCACTTCAGAGAGTGAAAATAGCAGGCCCCAATGGCTACCGTGCCGAATTTTATAAGAAAGTTCTCCACTCCACTTTATAAGAAGTTTTCCACTCAGCTAGCTCCCCTTTTATTAGAAACATTCACAGAAGCTAGAGACAATAAAATTCCACCTCAAACTTTTTTTCAAGCATTAATCACCGCCTTTGCTAAAAAAATAAGGACGCATTACAATGTGCATCATACAAACCAATTTCACTTCTGAATAATGATGTTAAGATACTCTTCAAAGTCCTAGCTAGAAGGATGGAGAAAGTGCTGCCTTCGATAATAGCACAAGATCAAACTGGATTTATTAAAGGCCGACATTTGCATCCAATATTCGACGCCTGTTTAATGTAATATATTCACCCACAAAGTCAAACATCCCAGAGATATTATCCTTGGATGCAGAAAAACCATTTGATATGATTGAATGGAACTACCTTTTCACTATACTGGAGACATTTGGGTTTGGCCCGAACATCTGTGCATGGATCAAACTACTGTATACTAATCCAGAAGCTTCAGTTTGTATTAACAACATTAATTCAGACTACTTTAAACTAGAACGTGGTACGAGACAAGGATGCCCCTTGTCACCACTACTTTTTGCAATCGCCATTGAGCCACTGGCAGTTCACTGTGAAAAGGCTTATGAGATAAAGGGGATTATCAGAGAAGGACTTGAACAGAAAATTTCTCTATATGCAGATGATATGGTACTGTATATATCAGACCCACAACATACTGTGCCTGCAGTCCTAACAGCACTAACAGAATTTCAAAAGATTTCTGGCCTCAGAATTAATTTGAATAAAAGTGTGCCCTTTCTAGTGAATTCTCAAGCACACAATATTAGATTGGACACCTTCCCTTTTATCATTGCAGATCAGTTTAAATATCTAGGGGTAAATAAACATCACAAGTAAACATAAAGCTCTTTATCAACAAAATTTCACTGTCTGTATGGAAAAAATTAAACAAGACTTGCGTAGACGGTCAACCCTTCATCTCATTTTAGCTGGAAGGATTAACATTGTTAAGATGAATATCCTCCCTAAGTTTCTCTTCTTATTTCAAAACATTCCAATATACATCAATAAATCATTTTTTAAGAAATTAGATTCAACCATAACCTCAGTTATTTGGAATTCAAAACATCCACGTATGAGCAACCCTACAAAGGCCAAAGGCAGAAGGTGCATGGCTCTACCTAACTTTCAATTTTATTACTGAGCAGCAAACATACAAACGATAAAAACCTGGACATGGACACAAATAGATGAACATACACAGGCTTGGTCCGCAACAGAAATAAAATCCTGCAGTACTTCTTTATATTCCTTGCTTTGTGCCCCAATAAATGCAAGTTATCACCAATATACTAACAACCCAATTGTGCTTCACTCACTCAGAATATGGAACCAATGTAGGAAACATTTTAAGATAGAGAATCTTTTATCGGTGGCACCTCTGCATGAGAACCACCTTTTTCAACCCTCTCAAACATATGCAGTTTTTAATGGGATTATATCACTTAGCGATACCAACCAACCACATTTATTTATATAGCACATTTTCATACAAATAATGTAGCTCAAAGTGCTTTACATGATGAAGAGAAGAGAAAAAAAGACAAAGTAAGAATTAAAATGAGACAACACTAATTAACATAGAATAAGAGTAAGGTCCGATGGCCAGGGAAGACAGAAAAAACAAAAAAACTCCAGATGGCTGGAGAAACAAAATAAAATCTGCAGGGGTTCCAGGCCACGAGACCGCCCATCCCCCTCTGGGCATTCTACCCAACATAAATGAACGGTCCTCTTTGTATTTTAGGGTTCTCATGAACCCTATACACAGACAATGTCTTTGCATCCTACGAACAATTACACTCCAAATTTAACTTTCCAGCAACACATTTCTTTCACTACCTTCAAATTAGAAACTTTGTTAAACAGAACCTCTCCAATTTTCTTCACCTCCCACCTCCCTCTATGCTGGAAAAAAATATTGCTCAGTTTCGAGGACTTAGACAGCATTTCTGCAATATATAAAACCATTTTGCAGATCCAAGAGGACAGTGGGAAAAGGATCTCTCATTCAACATCTCAGAAAAAGAATGGAAGGTAGCAATGCAGAGAATTCACTCGAGCTCCATATGCGCAAAGCATATAATTATTCAGCTCAAAATTATATATCAAGCACATCTGTCTTGTTTAAAATTGTCCAAAATGTTTCCAGGGCAAGATCCAACCTGCGAACGCTGCAATCAAGTTCCAGCCTCACTGGGTCACGTTTTGAGGCTGCACCAAATTAACATCACTCTGGAACAAAATTTTTAAATGCCTTTCAGACAGCCTTGGTGTCACAATCCCTTCTAACCCATTAACAGCTGTGTTTGGTGTACTCCTAGATGGGCTTTAAGTGGAGAAGGACAAACAAACTGTGATTGCCTTTACTACACTATTGACACGTAGACTTATCTTGCTAAACTGGAAGAATCCTAACTCTCCTCTTTTAAGTCAGTAGTTAACTGATGTTATATATTATTTGAAACTGGAAAAAATCTAATTCTCACTTAGAAGATCTGTGCAGAAATTTTTCAAAACCTGGCAGGATCTAATCAATAACATTTTAGAATAAGCTTTTAAAGCACTGAGAAAGCAGATTCTCTCCTTATTTCTTTTTCTTCTCCATTTATCTTTATTCACTTATTAATTCATCTATTTACTTATTTTTACTAGCATTAAATTTTATTCTGCGGCCCATGCTCTTTCTCAGGGGTGGGGGTTTATTTGTTTTGAATCCTATTTTTGTAAAATTGATCAATTTGTATGGAATGATAAACACCGCTTGGTTTCCCCGACTTGGAGCCTGTTCAACAACAAAAACAACAACATTTATTTATATAGCACATTTTCATACAAAACGTAACTTAAAGTACTTTACATAAAATGAAGAAAAGAAAAATAAAAGACAAAGTAAGAAATTAAAATAAGACAACATTAATTAACATAGAAAAGAGTAAGGTCCGATGGCCAGGGGGGACAGAAAAAAAAAAAAAAAAAAACAACTCCAGACGACTGGAGAAAAAAATAAAATCTGCAGGGGTTCCAGGCCACGAGACCGCCAAGTCCCCTCTGGGCATTCTACCTAACATAAATTAAATAGTCCTCTTTGTTTTTAGGGTTCTCACGGAAGGACTTGATGATGATGGTCATGAAGACTTCTGGCTTTTAATCCATCACTGTTGGAACATCACGGTGCTTTGAGTAGATGGTGGTGGCGCAAGCCACCACCAAAAGGACACCGGAAAAGGAAACAGAAGAGAGAGTAGGGGTTAGTACAGATTTTAGAGCCACCATGAATAGTTATTATAATGAATTGGATATACAGAGTATCAGGATTAAATTACAGTGAAGTTTACCCCGGTGGATGAGAGGGTAGCCTCCCTCCGCCTTCAGGTGGGGGGACGGGTCCTAACTGTTGTTTGTGCGTATGCGCCGAACAGCAGTCTGGAGTACCCACCCTTTTTGGAGTCCCTGGAGGGGGTGCTAGAGGGGATACCTTCTGGGGATTCCCTCGTTCTGCTGGGAGACTTCAATGCTCATGTGGGCAATGACAGTGAGACCTGGAAGGGCGTGATTGGGAGGAATGGCCCCCCCAATCTGAACCCGAGCAGTGTTTTGTTACTGGACTTCTGTGCTCATCACGGATTGTCCATAACAAACACCATGTTCAAGCATAGGGGTGTTCACATGTGCACTTGGCACCAGGACACCCTAGGCCTCAGTTCGATGATCCGACTTTTTGGTCATGTCGTCAGACTTGCGGCCACATGTCTTGGTCACTCGGGTGAAGAGAGGGGTGGAGCTGTCAACTGATCACCACCTGGTGGTGAGTTGGCTTCAATGATGGGGGAGGATGCCGGTCAGGCCTGGTACGCCCAAACGTGTTGTGAGGGTCTGCTGGGAACGTCTGGCAGAGTCCCCTGTCAGAAGTAGCTTCAGCTCCCACCTCCGGCAGAACTTCAACCACGTTCCGAGGGAGGTGGGGGACATAGAGTCCGAATGGGCCATGTTCCGTGCGCCTCTATCGTTGAGGCAGCTGACCGGCGGTGAGGGATGCCGTCAAGCTGAAGAAGAAGTCCTACAGGACCCTTTTGTCCTGTGGAACTCTGGAGGCAGCTAATAGGTACCAGCAGGCCAAGCGGAATGTGGCTTCGGTGGTAGCTGAGGCAAAAACTTGGGCGTGGGAGGAGTTTGGGAAGGCCATGGAGAACGACATTCGGACGGCTTCAAGGAGATTCTGGTCTACCATCCGGCGTCTCAGGAGGGGGGAAGCAGTGCAGTGTCAACACTGTATATGGTGGGAATGGTGAGCTGCTAACCTCGACTCTGGACGTTGTGGGTCGGTGGGGGAGTACTTTGAAGACCTCCTCAATCCCATTAATATGCCTTCTAATGAGGAAGCATAGCCTGGGGACTCGTAGGTAAGCTCCCCCATCTCTGGGACTGAGGTCACCGAGGTGGTCAAAAAACTTCTTGGTGGCAGGGCCCCGGGGGTGGATGAGAAACGCCTGGAGTTCCTCAAGGCTCTGGATGTTGTAGGACTGTCTTGGTTGACACGCCTCTGCAGCATCACATGCACATCAGGGACAGTGCCTCTGGATTGGCAGACCGGAGTGGTGGTCCCCCTCTTTAAGAAGGGGGACCGGAGGGTGTGTTCCAACTACAGAGGGATCACACTCCTCAGCCTCCCTGGAAAAGTCTATTCGGGGGTCCTAGAGGAGAGGGTCCGTCAGATAGTCGAACCTCGGATTCAGGAGGAACAGTGTGGTTTTCATCCTGGTTGTGGAACAGTGGACCAGCTCTACACCCTTAGCAGGGCCCTGGAGGGTGCATGGGAGTTTGCCCAACCAGTCTACATGTGTTTTGTGGACTTGGAAAAGGCACTCGACCATGTCCCTCGGGGAATCCTGTGGGGGGTACTCCGAGAGTATGGGATACCGGACCCCCTGATAAGGGCTGTTCGGTCCCTGTACAACCGGTGTCAGAGCTTGTTCCGCATTGCCGGCAGTAAGTCGAACCCCTTTCCAGTGAGATTTGGACTCCGCCAAGGGTGCCCTTTGTCACCGATTCTGTTCATAACTTTTATGGACATAATTTCTAGGCACAGCCAGGGCATTGAGGGGGTGGACTCAGGATTGGGTTACTGCTTTTTGCAGATGATGTTGTCCTGTTTGCTTCATCAGTCCATGATCTTCAGCTCTCACTGGATCGGTTTGCAGCTGAGTGTGAAGCGGCTGGGATGGGAATCAGCACCTCCATATCTGAGATCATGGTCCTCAGCCGGAAAAGGGTGGAGTGCCCTCTCAGGGTTGGGAGCGAGATCCTGCCCCAAGTGGAGGAGTTCAAGTATCTCAGGGTCTTGTTCACGAGTGAGGGAAGAAAGGAGCGGGAGATCGACAGGCGGATCGGTGCGGCGTCCGCAGTGATGAGGGCTCTGCATCGGTCTGTCGTGGTGAAAAAGGAGCTGAGCCGTAAGGCAAAGCTCTCAATTTACCAGTCAATCTACGCTCCTACCCTCACCTATGGTCATGGGTTATGGGTAGTGACTGAAAGAACGAGATCGCGGATACAAGCGGCTGAAATGAGTTTCCTCCGCAGGGAGTCTGGGCTTTCCCTTAAAGACAGGGTGAGAAGTTCATTCATCGGTGAGGGGCTCAGAGTTGAGCCGCTGCTCCTCCGCATGGAGAGGAGTCAGATGAGGTGGCTCGG
Source organism: Erpetoichthys calabaricus (assembly GCF_900747795.2). Classification (NCBI taxonomy): domain Eukaryota; kingdom Metazoa; phylum Chordata; class Cladistia; order Polypteriformes; family Polypteridae; genus Erpetoichthys; species Erpetoichthys calabaricus. The sequence goes on from NC_041402.2 coordinate 80,929,982, forward strand.
GCATCTGATCAGGATGCCTCCTGGACGCCTCCCTGGTGAGGTGTTCCGGGCACGTCTAACCGGGAGGAGGCCCTGGGGAAGACCCAGGACACGCTGGAGGGACTGTGTCTCCCGGATGGCCTGGGAACGCCTCCGGATTCTCCCGGAAGAGCCTAGAAGAAGTGGCCGGGGTAAGGGAAGTCTGGGCATCTCTGCTCAAGCTGCTGCCCCCGTGACCCGATCTCGGATAAGCGGAAGAGGATGGATGGATGGGTATGGAATGATGTGTGATTTCAATAAAATTTAAAGATTTCCACATTTCCCCTGACATAAACATTGATAGTCAACAGTGCTTAGGAGGTTAATGTCTTTTTTGTTTTTACACTTGATTGCAATAGTTTTTTTTCATCACGCTGAAGGTTCACATGACCAAATTTACCTTGCACTTCACAGCAGTTTGGTCATAGACTGCTCTATACATCAGATTCAATATCTGTGGCGATGTTTGATAACTGATTCACACTGTCATTACTATTATACGATTCAAGTTTCAATTTCAGTTTGTTCTAAATCTGGCTTTACGTTTTGTTTGGTTTACAGGCTACTGTGTTTTGGTCAAAGACTCTGCCCCACTCATGAATACTGAGGAATTACCATAGAGTGAAAAAACACAGAAATATTCGGGATTTTTTTTACAGCATTATGTTATTTTGTCAATTATGGACTATTTTATGGAAGCAGAATACTGTCCCAAGTGTTGTTCAGGCACAATACAGTACATGAAAACAAAACACCTTAACCTGAGATACAGGAGACGCACAGGCACCCATGACACCACCAGAAAAGCACAACAGCATGTGAGACATAGCTGAGGCACAGCACCATCCCAACACTGCTGACACGAAAACAAAGGCCAGGTGAAAATGCCACTAGTGTTAGATCAGTACTAAAATGCTGACTTTGGTATGGATAACAGCTTTCAGAACTCAGTCACAGTACCAAATTGGCACTGAAATAATAACTGATAACTCTTCATAACCACCCCAAACCCACCATTTCCTCATAGGAGCACAGTCGCTTGACTGGTTGCCTAATCAAATCAATACAAGGGTCCTCCTTTGACTGTTAAGCACGTCATAATAGTATAAAAATTCGAAGAGGGGGTGGTTGGAGTAAAACAAGCAATAAAATTATTTCCAAATATATCAAAATAGGACAGCTAATGGGAATTTTGTATACATTCTATAAATAAAACAAAGGGCAGAAATCTTGCCAGTCATTTTTGAAGTAGTACAAGTTATGCAACAATACCAAAAAAAAAAAAAAAGGTGACAAATTTCCCCAAATAGATTCATAATGTGGGGTTATTTATATTAATTTAGGTTTACATGTTTATAAAGGGTTGCAGTGTATTTTTTAATAACTTGCACTATTCATTTATAATTATGTTTACAGGTGTAATACTACTTCTCTACTTTAAATTCTACTTTGCATCCAGATATCTCACTATGTATATAGATACTCTACTGTTAATTTCAAGTCACACACTTAGTGGTATGAAAGTTATCTTCCCTGTGACACTATCTTCAAAACTACAATCTTAAAAACTGCCACAGAAATACACCTTTCAGGGGTGCGGAAATCCAACGCCCGACTCGCGTAAACTGACCGTCAGACAAGCGAGTTTTTCTGGTTTCAGTTGTCCGCGGACAAGTGCAATTTTCTGGAGAAAAAAGAATTATATGTGCTGTGCAGGGCACATTTTTACCACTACTTTCAAATTTTAAACATTTGGGTACGTACTTCGTGTGGAAACAGTCTACTTAGGCATGTTCTTCATGTCTCAAATTGGTCTTCAATATTGTTTACAAAATGACGGCTGATTTTTCAAAGGGAAAGCACTCTTACGGTCTTACATAAATATTTTACCCTACTATTTACACACTTTGGACATTCGGTCATTTTTATTCATGCCAACATTATGATGTAACCTGATGATTTTTCATTACAATCGATAACTTCTATATATTACCAGTAACGGCATACTGCACGATAACGTGCAGTGAATACACTTAACTTGAGCATTCCTAGTTTTCATCCTCTTTCTCTGTACATTTAGCATTCGTTTGCTCAGAGGTTGATGTGCTTGTTCCTTCCTGAGTAGCTCTTCTTTTCGCCACCCTAGCGGCCCGCTGCTTCTCTTCTTTCGTTTGCATCTTTTCGCGTTAAAACTGATTAAGTTAGTTTTTGTGTTGCAATTACTTAGTACGTTTTCCTTAATTTTTCACTTAAGCTGGCACTTAAGTCTTCAATCTGCCTCAAGAATGATTAGCAAAGGTGGTGGGGAATGAGAATGGCACCCATACACATGCACGGCCCTGCTGCGCGGTGCCGAGAGTCAACAATAAAATAAAATAAAAAGAGTAATAGAAATCATCACCCTGAAAACGGATAGTAGACGTCACGTAGTATATGTGTACCAAATTTCAAGTCAATAGGTGAAACGGTTTGTGAGCTACAGGTGATTTAAAATCCTGGACAGACAAACGAACAACCACAGTAGCGTATTATATAAGACTGATAAAATTCATTGTTTTTACATAAAAATACAGTCATTTTACTTACAACGCAAATATTTTCACCACATAACAAAGCTTGTTAGGCTGTTAATCTTTCCTGAAATTTGCGATTTCACGTAGGTTGTGATATATTGAGGAGTTAAATTTATTGCGCGACAACATCAATTTTGATGAGCTGTCTATAGATCGTTTTTGATTAGAGAATTTTTCATATAAAACAAGTTGGTTTCGCGCTGTCAGTTTATTAAAAATAAAGACGACGACATTCTAATGGTTTCCAAATGTTATGAAATATCTATAAAAATCTTCACTTAGACGCGATTATATTTTCTTCTTCTGAGAGATTATTCTCCAATATGAATTTAGTAAAGAGTTCTCTAAGAACCCGCCTGACTCAGGAAAACCTTCAAAACCAGATGCGCATTGTTGTTGATGGCAAACCTTTAGAAGAGTTTGACCCACTACCAGCTGTGGAATTCTGGCTGTCAACAGGCACATCACTCATAAAAAAAAAACTGAAAAGTCATCAGCATCCACTTCTGCAGGACCATCAGTCCAGGAACCAAGCAGTTCAGCTCAAGCAGAAATGAAGAGCATTCAGCCCATGTTGTCTGAGATGGTAAAGATTCTTGGGGGAAAAGATGTTGCAAGACAAAAGCTGAAGAACATGGCAGAAAATGAATCAGGACAGTGTTCTGTTATGTAACTGTAATATGTGAAACAGAACTGTTGTAGCTATAATGAAGGCATTGTTTATTAGGGAGTTAAAATGATAAGGGAATCTTTTATATAATGTTCTAGAGCAAGGTGGCAAAATACTACTCCCTGAAAGAACTTTTTTCAGTTTTAAAATGGAAGGCAGTTTTGGTATCAATAAAAGAGATCAGAAAAAATAAACTATTTTTCACTTTTGTTACTTGTTTATGGGCAAGTGAATTTAACTGGCGGACAAGTGGATTTTCTAAGTTTACTTGTCCGTGGACAAGTAGAAAAAAATTTGATTTCCACACCCCTGCCCTTATACATATAATATGAATTACTTTATTCAGTTTGTCTGTTATTGAAAAGCAAGTTCTGAGATTTTTTGGGCAATTATAGTAAACCAGTTGTAAAGTTAGTAACCTGTTCACTGATAACACTGGATTTCCCCATAATGACTATTTCAAAATATATTAGAAAGTTTAGCTCTAAGCTGACTTAAATGCATTCACATTTACTTATACCCAAAAACACAGTCCACAAATGGCATTTTTCTAATCTGTAAATAGGTAATAATGAATGTGCCAGTGACAAATATTTCAGATTTTGTTTGATTTACTACATTTGTATTTACTAATGACAGGTATTTCTGCAACTATGAAAAAGGGATTAACATGACAAAAAAGATGGATATATGGCAAAGACAAATATCTAACTAAAATAAATATCTAACTAAAATATAACAAAACTAAAATGTTATGGAAAAATTTGCAATCATTATAATTTGGCAATTTAAATTATGTCCTGAGATGGAAATGTTACTTAAATAGTACTTTTGTATGGACTTGTCTACCATCTCTGCATATGTAGTTTTGTTTCATAATTTAACTCAGCAGCATCCACTCAAGATGCCAACTTGCAAAATGCAACTTGTGATTACTGCCTTGCAAATGCTACGTACCGTATCATTTTTATCTCCAAGCAATTTTTCAGTATAACCTGACATCAATGTATCATGATGATGAAGCTACACAAAACAAACTTCGGGAACCATTCCTTAATTCAAGTCACAAGTGCAAAATAACACAAGGTTCTGGGCAAAAGACATATAAAGGAGTACAAGCATCTATGAAACCACAAGTGGCCTTTTTTAAAATGTCAATCTGCAATTCAAGCTGTTTATCTGTGAATACTATAAATATTATCAGTTCATTTTCATATCTATGAACTTTTATGTTGTGCTTTGTTTTTCTATGTAACAAAACAACATTTTCTAATCTACTTAATAAAATTCATAATCATGGGGGTGTTGTAGCCTTACCTGGTACTAATGGGCACAAGGCAATGACAAGCTCTGGTTAAGGTTCAAAACAAGTTCATCAATATCACAATTTTCTACCAAAAAAAAAAAAAAAAAAAAAAAAAACAATCTGATTGAAATAAATTATATTTGGAAAAAAAATTCTCCCAGCAGGCCCTGGAGTGTCTGGTAATTTCCTGAGAAGTTTCTGGGGCCAGGGGAGCCTGATCAGTAAAGCTCAGCATGACCTTATCATAATAAACCGAGTGAAAATTATGATAAGAACACTGGTATATTTGTTAACACAGCTGCTTTACAACTGGCTTAAATACTGGGTGTTTTACAGTCTGTGCAGTGTCTGACTGTTCCTGCTTATATTATATTCAAGTGTTGTTATTTTTCTCTCATATGCAAAACACATGTAATGTTAAATGGAACAAGTTATTGTAAATAGAAACTCTAAATTTATAATGAGTTAGGGAGTAAATTTTATTTTTAATGAATACTGCTGGTATAGTATTGGCTACCTGTAACCATGAAGTAGATTAAACAGGTTCAAAAATGTAAGAATGCATACCTCTTGATTGATATAAAATTTAGTTCACTTACATTTTAATAAAAAATAAGTTCCTTGTTCAGGTGAACAGTGAGAGTGGCACCACCTATGAAAACAGTCATGACACTGGTTATGGTTCCATATTCTTAAGATATCTAATTAAATAAACAAAGAAAAAATTAAAGATTGTTATAAGTAAATTAATAAAGAATTTTTGACTAAAATTGAGGCAGGTGGAATTCTTAAAATGTGATAAATCCCACATATTTTAGTGTACAGATCAAATACTAATTCTAAACAACGTAATGTGTTGTCTAAATAGTAAGTTAAAAAAATATTCATCCTTCCATTTTCCTTAATTGAAATGAGTGTTTTTTTTATTTGTCTAATTTTACGAGTTTTGCTATATATATTGCTAAGGTGACGATAGTATCAATAATGTGTACATGAAAATATTCTTATTTAACATCTGAAAACCCAGATGATGTATGCTTTTAGTGTTCCTGTATGGCAGTGCTTAGCGATTTTAACATGAATTTTAAACTCCAAAAAATATGAAGCAACTACCTTTCTACATTATTATTATTATTATTATTATTACACTGCTGAAACATGCTACTAACATTAGTATCTACTACAATTTTCCTTAGGTCTAAATGTAATAAAACAGTTAACCAAACATGTTTATGACTATAATTGGCATATATAAACTATTAACTGGTTTAAATTTGATACATTTTATCCAAAACCTACTTACTGTAATTCAGCTAAGGGGCATGGAGAATAAATACTTTCTCTTCTGCATCAGGCACAAGGCAGGAACCACCTTGTACGCCTTTCTATCTCAGTACACATTCACCTACAATTGCCCATTCAGAATTAAACATACTGTAGACTTAAAAAAAAAAGGCATCTTTTGGCATGTGAGAGAAAAACTGTTGTACTATGGGAAAATCCCATGAAGATTTAGAGAGAATGTACAAATACCCACACAGACAGTAACTGGGAGATGATTTGAACCCAGAGCTCTAGAGCTGAAAAGAAACACCCCTAACCAACCTGCCATTATGTTGTCCTACCTTTCAAACCATACTTAGTAATAAATTGCATTTTCTGTTAGCAGGAAAGATGAAGAATTGAACCAGTCTCTTAACAATAGTGGCCGTACGTCATCTTGTGATTTTTATATACTTTAAACATAAAACTAGTTGGCTACTCTATGTTTTTTTAACCCTGAGTCAAATTTCTGGAATATGCTTTAGGAAAAGGAAACATTTTAACAAAAGAAAATACGTAAACGATCAGGAAATTTCTTTCAAAAGCAAGTGACAGATATTAAAAGATAACAAGGTCAGAACACATTCTGATTCAGAAGGTCTTATGATGAAATGTCTCTTCACAGCTGCCACGATTATAAATGTTTATAAGATCCAAAAGGTTGAAGTTTGTTTTTAACATTTAGAACCCATTAATTGCCTCTGATTGTTCCGGTTTCTCACATTTAATTTATGGCATTAAATATATCTACAAACCAGATACAGAACCCATGTTAATATCGTATCACTGCTGTGAACAATACAATGTCATGTTAATACAATATTTGTGTTAAAATCTTTATAATTTTCTTTAATGTATGTTTATTCTGTGTCATACAACATGCAAGTTAATGTTTTACTCCATAAAGTTAAAACCCCCTGCACCCTACATAATTAATGAAGGTATTCTATAGGAATGCTCCCATAGCAACAGTTAATAAATGAGCTGGGCTCCTTCAAACCACCCTTGATGCTTACCATAATCTCTGTAGTGCTTTTCATTGGAATGTAATAAAAGAAGTGCGCCATGCCACTTCACAGATTGAGTAAAATATTCTGAGTATGCAGTGACTGGCAGAAAGCCACTTGGTGGATAAACAACATCTCTACAGCACACAGAGAGAGAAATAAGCCCATTATAGCAAACTTTTTTTTTTTTTTTAAAAAGAGAGTCTTTCAAAACATGTTTAAATGAGGAAAAATAATGCTTTTTCAGTTTCTCAAACATGCATACTGGGATTTTACTTTAAAACAAACACAAAATCTATATAGATGTTTAAAGAAATCTTATATATAGTTCATGTGTTGAGATGATACTGTTTCAAACTGAGAAACATATTTTGCAATTAATGTTATATTTCATGTGACATGTATTCAAATAAGAACATCACGCATGCATGCACGCGCGCGCACACACACACACACACACACACAATACCTTTAGTGTTTCAGTATATTAAAATTAATAACATATTTGGTTACATAATTATTCATATATTAACCTAACAAATATAATATTTTGCATGTACAAGAATAAAACAATTATAAATGTACAAGATATTAAAGATATCAGTTTGTACACAGGTATTAATGGTATGAAAGAAAAACAAAGGGTTTTAAAACAGGTAAACACGGGGCATAGTGATTAATACCTCCACCCTAGCTCTAGTAAATATAGCCTATTTTCTAACCCGCGTAGTCTGGAACAGAGTTGCGAGGGTCTATTGAAGTCTATCCCAGCTAGCATGAACACAGGAACAAACCCTGGACAGGGCACCAGTCCACTGCAGTGTGAACACACACATCCACCATATAATAGGGCCAATTTAGTCTTGCCAATTCACCTAAGCCTGCATGTCATTGGACTGTGGGAGGAAACTGGAGCATCTGGAGTAAACCCATATTAACACAGGGAGAACATGCAAACTCCATGCAAGGAGGTCCCAGGACATGACCCCTGTTCTCCTTACTCTGAGGCAGCAGCACTACCATGGGACCACCGTGCTGTCCTATAACCTATTTGATTCACATACAAAACAGCTATACTGCTAGTTTTGCCTTAAAATGTAAGCATATCACCATCTGAATTTCAGGGCACAGCATATCCTCAGACATATAAAATGTATTACAGTAAGTCACTGAATCATTACAGTATTTTACGGCATTTAGAATTAAACACAGAGACAAAGAGAAAAATATAGATTCTCACTCTACACTGCCTGTCTAAAATATTTTACAAATGTTACAAGGTATTCCCACTCTATCAACAACAAAAAAATTGATGTGGCCAGCTTTGTCTTTCAGAGTATTTATAACATTAATACAGTACATGGTGCAAGTGGACCACAAACATAAATCTGGTCTATCAGATGCTTATCAACAACTATAGGTACTGTAAGAAGATGTGACAAACCTGATTTGTTGCTAGCACTGTAAACCTGAAACTGAAAAGGGTTTTGGATTTTTTGGAATGGAAATAATGGCTTATTTGGCTAAGCTATAAAAATCGGAATGAAATAAGACACATGCTGAATTACAACAATTAACACAGACTAAAGATACTGTATTTCGATTTTACCTTTTTTGGTAAGCAACTGTCCTTTTCCCTCCTTCATTTATTTAACCTTATTATATACTAAAGTGATACAGGCTAGGATCATTGGCTATTCTAAATCAATCAGTTGAGTATGCATCCGCATAAGTCTATACAATAATTAACTGATGTGGTCATAGAAGGATGGTGGTGCCTGTCGGATAGCTGTCTCTTTGGTTGCAAGGCCTGGTCACCCGCACCTTTTTGTTTTATGAATTATTTATTTGATGAAGTACATTTACGCTGCACTTTTGGATAATGTTTTGTTAAATTCTTTTAATAAAGCACTGGAGCACTTATGCACCTACCCCCTGCTTTGTGTGCAAGTTTCCTCATCTGCCAGCTCATCCCTTGGATATGTTACAGGCGGTGTTGGGTTCAAGAGGCTCCTACAGAGAACTGGTAGCGTGGAGACGACCTGCACCGTTACAGTCTGGAGATACAGATGAACTCAATTGGGTGAAGTCGGAACTGAAAAAACATCTCTATTAGGGGAAAGACCACTACAAAGGCAAACATGAGCACAAGTAACAACAAAACAACATGAAGTGTGGAACAGATTGACGAATATCACTAGCTACAAGTAGGCTATAAAACATGCAGAGGAAGGGAACAAGAACAGAGCTAATGAACTAAACCAGTTCTTCAACAAGTTTTGACGCATTCTTGTCAGTACAACCCTCCCTAGCAACTGTTAGCCTCTGTGTGGAAGCGGAGTAGGTTCTCCTATAATGTCATCACACCTGTGGTCTTCAGCCCCCCTCCACTCCCTAGACTGTATGTTTCTGTAGATCAAGTGAGGAGAGAGCTAGGAAAACTTTGCATAAACAAAGCTTCAGGGAAACAGCCCCAGGGTCCTGAAAACATGTGTCATCCAGTTCTGTGGAGTCCTTCAGCACCTGTTTTTCCTTTCCCCAAATCTGCTGAAGGTCCACCAGCTGTGGAAAACATCCTGTGTGGGCCCCAGTGCCACAGAAAGGACATTCTAGTGATCCCAAGGACTTCAGATATGTTACTCTTACTTCACACATCATTAAGAACTTTGAGAGGCTGGTCCTAAAACAGGTACAACCTCTGATCTCAGAACATTTGAATCCTCTGCAGTTTGCCTATCAGATACATACAGGTGCAGAGGATGCTCTCATCTACATGCTCCACAAAGCCTACTCCCGCTTGGACAAAGCCAACCCCATAGTCAGGATAACGTCCTTTGACTTTTCCACTACTTTCAACACCATTCTACCTCATCAACTGGAGAAAAGGCTCAGGGCTTTGAATCTCAACAATGCTACAATCTCCTTGATCACACACTACCTGACCAACAGACAGCTGTTTCTGAGGCTGAGGGACTGTGCATCAGTAATGGTGGTGTGTAATACTGGAGCACTTCAGGGAACTGTACTGTCTCCCTTCCAGTTTACCCTCTACACAACAGACTCCCAGCACAATACCAGCACTTGCTTATCTATAGAAATTTTCAGATGACTCATCCATCATAGGCTGCATTAATAATTGTAATGAGTCAGAGTACAGAAAGGTCATGGAGGACTTTGTTTTGTGCTATAGGGACAACAACGTACAACTCAACATCAGTAAGACAAAATAGCTGGTTGTGGACTTCATGCAAGTCAAGAACTCTCCGAGTCCAGTTATTATTCAGGAAGAGGACATGGAAGTCGTGCAGAGCTACAAGCACCTGGGGGTTTACATAAACAACAAACTGGAATAGGCTGACAACACAGCAGTGCTGTACAAGAAGGGCCAGAGAAGACTGTACTTGCTAAGGAGACTTGGGGCTTTTGATGTGTGCAGCAAGCTGCTGGAAATGTTCTACTAGACCATAGTAACCAGTGTGGTGACGTGGAAAAGAGGATGATTGCAAAATTGGATGCCATCATAAAAATCCCCTTTATCCCCTCCTGGGGTCGCTCTCTCGGAGCACTTTTTGCCATAGCCTCAATCCTCCATGATGTGCTAAACAGCACTTTTAGGGGACTTTTCTGACCACTGCTATCAAGCAATTCAATGCTTCCACCTGATGTACTTGTTAAGTTTACTTTTATCTATTAATTGATTTACTCGCTCTATAATCTGTCCTGTGAGTCTGTATCATTGTTTTTTATGTTTCTGCTGCTGTATGCATATGAATTTCCCCATGGGATTAATAAAGTTTATCTAATACTCAAATCATATGCTGGTGCACACACTGAATTGCATAGACACCACGGTTTGACCACATATTTTACACTCATGACAATAAATATGAAATGAACTGATTACACGTAATCAATCCACTTTTTTTAATCAAAGCCTTCTATATGTTGAAAGAACCAAGGCCACCTACAGTTCATGTTGTCAACTCAAATTTATACTTTCATTGATGTTATGTGCATGCACAATAAAAAAAATAAAATAAAAAACACACCGAGGAAATGAGTATATAGTAATAACAGAGCAGCAGAGGACAATGCTTTTAGACAGTTGACATTTATTCAAGCACATAATAAAGTGTTGAGTTGTTATTCATAGTAATTTTAAATAAACTTTTAGTTATTTTAATAATATTATAGCATTACAATATATGTATAATCTCAGAATGTGTTTTTAGTTATCAAGTTAACTTAAGACTCCATTCATTGTGCAAACTCTTATGTATATTTTATTTGGCAGTTTTAACATTAGAATTACCAAAGCTTACGAAAAAAACTCGTAAATCCAGCCACCTTAAATCCGCTCACATGTCTACATTCAGCGTCTTTTGTCTTATAAATGTGTCGATAAGCCCAAGGAGCAAACAGCCTGCTATCCCATCCTCCCACCGCTGCAGAAACTACAAAAACCTCTCCTAGCTCATGCCTTGTTTATCAGGGAGTTAGGTACCTAGAGCTGTATAGGCTAAAAAATATATCGTTATTTGGAACATATGCATTTCATGTGTGTTCTGTGTCTACAAAGATCTATGTAAGTGTAGCATGACATAAATGTTGAACACATTTCCTTTTTTCATTTTCATTTTTTATATTTTATTAAACAGCATGGAATTCAAATGAGTTAATAGTTCAAGTAGCAAGAGGGTGTGGAACAGCAAACATCCTGCTGGGTGACAAGAGGAAAAAAATGTATTGTAAAAGATACATAAATTAGTTGGACAGTATGAGAGGAAATGATCGGGAAGGAGATGGATACTGGAAGACAAAATCATGATTAGAAACAGCACAGATACTATGCTAGGCAACAGCAAATTTGTTTTGATCAATTAAACATACAGAGGCCAGTCCAGATATGCACATTAACTGACCCGATTCATCTGAAATCCGGAAATTTTGCTTTTTACACAAATCACTTTTTATTAGAAATTTACATAAAACTTTAAAATAATTACTTAAAACAACAGCCAACATAAATAATAATTTCTCACTTAACCTCTCTATACAGATATGTAAATATTAAAGTAAATGCACAAAATATACAGGTCCATTTGAAGCCAATTTTGTACATAACACAATTAGAAGTATCTCCATGTGTTTACTGCACAAAAAATCCACAACAGTAAGGATACTATGTCCATCACAACTGAATGATGCCAGCTCCAATTAAATCTTGGCTCATTAAGAGAGCATAGTTTATATATTTTATTTGGCTACTATGCCTCTAATTTATATTTTATAATCACCATAAAGTGTGACTGTGTCAGAGATAAATTTGAAAATATTAAGTTTAATATATATATATATATATATTATCCCTCGCTATATCGCGCTTCGCCTTTCGCGGCTTCACTCTATCGTGGATTTTATATGTAAGCATATTTAAATATATATCGCGGATTTTTTGCTGGTTCGCGGATTTCTGAGGACAATGGGTCTTTTAATTTCTGGTACATGCTTCCTCAGTTGGTTTGCCCAGTTGATTTCATATAAGGGACGCTATTGGCAGATGGCTGAGAAGCTACCCAACTTACTTTTCTCTTTCTCTCTCTTGCGCTTTCTCTGATCCTGACGTAGGGGGTGTGAGCAGGGGGGCTGTTCGCACACCTAGACGATACGGACGCTCGTCTAAAAATGCTGAAAGATTATCTTCACGTTGCTACCTTCTGTGCAGCTGCTTAGTGAAGCAACATGCTGCACGGTGCTTCACATACTTAAAAGCTCGAAGGGCACGTATTGATTTTTGCATGTTTGTTTTTCTCTGTCTCTCTCTATCTATCTCTCTCTCTCCCTGCTCCTGACGGAGGGGGTGTGAGCTGCCGCCTTCAACAGCTTTGTGCCGCGGTGCTTCGCATACTTAAAAGCTTAACAGCCCTATTGATTTGTTTGCTTTCTCTGTCTTTATGACAGTCTCTGCTCCTGACGCACACTCCTTTGAAGAGGAAGATATGTTTGCATTCTTTTAATTGTGAGACAGAACTGTCATCTCTGTCTTGTCATGGAGCACAGTTTAAACTTTTGAAAAAGAGACAAATGTTTGTTTGCAGTGTTTGAATAACGTTCCAGTCTCTCTACAACCTCCTGTGTTTCTGCGCAAATCTGCGACCCAAGCATGACAATATAAAAATAACCATATAAACATATGGTTTCTACTTCGTGGATTTTCTTATTACGCAACCCCCGCGATGGAGGAGGGATTACTGTATATATATATTTTAAATTACCTGTGATCATGGAAACAGTGCATGGAGATGCCTGTTTTTGGACAAATTTGTGATCATATTGAAATTTATTTAGATTTGCAGTGTATGGCACTGATAAAATGTTATGTCAAAGAAAAAGTGATTTGTCCTTTATGCCCTGAACTTCAAGCACAAAATGCACAGTGATGACTTGCTAATAAAAATACACAACTAGAACACTTCACAAAGAATAAAATATGTCTTTAGTTAGTATCACTTTTTATAAGAAAATAATTTCTAATTAATATTAATTAAATAATGCTGTCTGTTTTTAGAACTATTCCTGACATTTTTTTTTTTTTTGCTTCGGGGAGGAGGGTGGTGGTGGGGGGGGGGGGTTGGGGTTAGGACACAGTCTCAGCTGCTGATTTGCAGAATTTCAAAGTTGACAGTTCATACTTACAAAAAACATTGGGGAAGCTTCAGTTTTTCAATTTTAAGTGCTGTCTTTTTGGTACAGTATCAGGAAAATGAAAACGTCAGCTCACAGCTCATCATATGAGACTGAACAAATTGCCTTGCTTCCAACAGTTGATAAACTACCCTTTCAGCAACACAAATATCTCCAGAAGTAGCAAATAAATATTAACTCTGGGGGGAAAAAAATATGAGCTGGGTTCATGACAGATTTGAAGAGTTTTAGGTTAGTAGGTTTTATTGAGCTAGGAGGTGGGGTTTTATACATGTACTAGTCAACCCGCGGCATAGCATACGCCGCATAATTATTTATTGATGAGTGAACACTTCCTGAATGACACAGTTGTCCAAATGGGGTGGGTTTGAGGATACGACCGAGTGAATGAAAAGATGGAACTCTGGAGAGAGCAACATACAATTGTCCGTGACTGAAAACTGGGTTTGGCAGATACAGGCATATCGTTTTGAAAGTTTGTCCCTGTGCCTTATTAATTGTCATTGCAAAGGCCAATCTAACAGGAAATTGTCTGCGTGTAAAAGTAAAAGGCATATTTGAATCTGATGGGGTCAGGGATATCCGGGGAATAAGGACAGTTTGTGAGGTAGGAGCTGCGATAGTTTTACACTCCAGTACATAGCGGTGAATGCTGGTAACAGTCTATCTAGTGCCATCACAAGAGACTTCTTGCTGGCATGAGGTTTCTGAGAAGCATGACGACTGAACCTATTTTAATTTTGAGTTTATGCGGAGGCATGCCAGTGGGAGTAAGACTGTTAAGAAATTCTTCGGGGAATGAAACTTGATCTGCGGGATCGTCTGTGACGATGGAGGAAACGCTGGTGAAAGTTACTTCGTCGGTAGGGATAAGTTTCAGTACTTGTTCATTACGGTGTAGCGAGTCTTCGTTGGTGACGCTTAATATAGCTCGCATACTGAGTTGTTCCGGAGTCACAGTTGAGAAGTCAATGTCGCCATATAGTTGTTGAATGGGATCAGAAATAAAAGGAAAACAATGTGAAGGTAATGGAAGTGGGAGGAGTGTTAGAGTTGGCAGGCGGGGCTCTGTAGTGCGTGCCATGGTCGGCTGCTTAGTGAATTGTTGGTGGGCGTGGCTCTGTCTTGCTTGCCATGGACTTAGTGAATTTTATATATATATATATATATATATATATATATATATATATATATATATATATATATAGATATAGATATAGATATACAGATAGATAGATAGATAGACAGGCAGCTGCATACCTATCAAGATTTCTGGATTTATAAAACTGACGGAAGCTCTTTATCTTCGAAGGGTGATAATAGTAAAATTCATTCTAAGTTGGGCATATGTATGCAAAAATAATAGATTTGGACACAAACATATCTGATAATAAATACCTTTGATCTAAGTAGTTAATAAATTATACTTTCATAGTGAATCATAACCAGTAGTAGTCCACTATTTAAAAAATATACAGTCAAGACAATTTTGAATATAAGTGTCACCCTATGTGGCATTAGTATTTCAAACTGTAGGTGTTTTTCCATGAAGCAAACTTTACATGACTTGCACAGCAAAAAAAAAAAAAGGACTGAAAAAATAACAAGGGGAAAAACAAAGAAAGATGGAGGCCTGTTGTCATATCCCCAATCTGCTAAGTTAATAAGACTGTTTTCACGGTAACATTGTTGCTTTGGCACCAACTGCCAGCACTGTAACAAACAAGATCAGAAATGGATGAATAAGAGTACTTTTAAAACATCCAATGTTTAAGCAGTTCTGTACTTAAATATATCTCATGGTCGCAGCACAACTTTATACAGTTTACTAAAACTTTTAAAGAAACCTTACACCAAGTTTAAAACCAAAAATAAATAAATAAAAAAGGTTTCTACTTCTTATTCTACAACATACTACTGCCTAAGTATCTTCACAAGTCTTCACTGCCTAAGTCTTCACAAGGAGCTCTTTAAGAATCTCTGATAGGATCACTACTATTCTAAATGATATTCATCATCTAAAAACATACAAAAAAAATATTAATAAATCAACATATGGTATTAAATATTCTCACATGGCTTGTAAATACAGCACAAACAGTAGTTTGTTACAATTGTTAATTATAAATATGATCCTGAAAACCAAAAAATAAAATGTGTAACTAGAAAAAATACTTTTTATGAATAATAAGCTAGCAAAATCAAGATGTCAAACAGAAAGATGCAGTACTTTTAAAATACACAATATATAGCATTAAAACACAAATGCCTACTTTACAAAATATGTTCCTCCCTACAAGACATTTTTTTCCCCTCAGCATTTTAGCTTGTCCCATAAAATACAGTATGCTATGCTTTTTCTGGTGTTTTCCAGGCATTTAATTATAGAACTGCCTTAAGTTTCCGTGTTTACCAGATCAGTCTGGAATAGTCCTTTTTATTTATTAATTAGTTTTTTTTTTTTTTTCCAACTTGCCAAGCACTGTAGTGAACTAACAAAGACTTGCTTATTTCCACTGCTGTTTCAAGGTCTGTAAACATTACATTATAAGCAGACAACATGCAAACCAAGAAAGATTGTGCCAGTGAAGATAAAAATCATTACAGTCTTACACAAATTGGTATTTATAAAATAAATTAAAAGTATGAACATATTACATGACTCGAGTTACTCAGAATAAATGATATTTAGCAAAATAATTTTTTTCAAGGAAATGGTTTCAAAGTGAGAAATATAAACTGTATATTTTATGATGAAATTGTAAATCTGAATAATGCAATATATATAATTTACTGTACTGAATTATAATGAACAACTTCAAATAATGCTATTATTTTGTGCCTAAACTTCTGCAACATGTAGCATGAAGATAATCCGCAGATATTTTAATATCATTGGTTCCAATTATTTTCCTGTTTCCCTTAGCTTAATATGTATAAATTAATCAGTTACATAAAAACTGGGAAAAGAGTTTTGAATTCCTATAGAAATGCATCTGGAATTGTGCCATACACTGTAAAAAATGTCACACCCCCTTGCACAATATTGTTTCTAGTGATCCACATACCTTTTAATAGTAGGGGAAAAAAACAAACCAAAGTAGCAGACATATTTTTCCCTGTGTGCTAAAGGTTTTTTGAGGTGATGGAAGCTGATTTATGGTGGGTTGTATTCGATAAGCTGGGACACCTGTATGACACCATACACCACAAAAGCAAACTTTACTTCCCCACCAGACAATGTGCCGTAACTTCCTTATTAAACATTAAGTTGTTTTCAATGTGTATAATTAAATGATACATGTTTGCTATTGGTTGTTGGTACTTTACTGATGCACACTGTACTGGGGTTTGACCCTGACAGTACTTTCTAATGGTTTATTGATTGGCATATTTATTACACTGCATGAATTTCTGGTTATGGTTAGTACTAGGGTGTTGTACCGTGTTAGCCATTATGAATGTAGAGAAAAGCCAAGCAAAATGACACATTTTATTGGCTAACTAAAAAGATTACAATATGCAAGCTTTCGAGGCAACTCAGGCCCCTTCTTCAGGCAAGATGTAATCAGGTTATGGTTAAACATTCCCTTCTGTTGGAATGTGTTGTAAAAAAAAACAAAAAAAAACCAGTTATTTACTACAAAGTTATACCGTAGATCTAAAAATATTGTCACCTTATTCATTACAGTAAAATTCTGCCAACCCAGCTGCCAGTACTTTACTGTAAATTTTACTTTTTTAAGTGTACCGTATGCCTAAAAATATTGTCACCTTCTATTTTACAGTGAAATTCTGGCAACCCAGCTGCCAGTACTTTATTGTACATTAACATTATTTTTTACAGTGTATAATAGACATAAAGCAGGTACCTTAGGTTGAGGGTATAACCCAGGTGTATTCACCTAAAATGACAAGAGCAAGTTAACCGTCCTCTCTTGCAGTGGTCCGAACAATAAGATATCTTATTGTTACAAGCTAAAGAAATTCGTTTACTTAACATATTTATTGAAGCAAAGTATAAAATGTTATTAGTTTTGCAGTAACATGTTTTGGCATGACATAACTAATCCTTAAAAACAATTCTGAACAATATCCTCTTCTGCCCTCCAGGTTGCTTTAGTACAATAAAAAATCATTCAAACTCAAATAGGCAAAAAACACTGTGCATATGTTGGACAAACATATGATGAACAAAAACAAAGAGCAATAAACCCTTCATCTCTAAATTTACATTGTAAATATATTCATTTTACTCCATAACATTATATCCTCAAAAGAAAACTAAAATGTTCTTTTTGCTGAACTGAGCCTAACAATTGTTTAAACACGAACTTTATATATATTTCCCTAATTCAGTGGGAGAAACTGGCTTTAGGTTTACTACTGTCATTTTGAACCTTGGGATGAATGGGTCAGTGTCATTCTCAAACAGGCATGTAAATGTTCATTGCTCATTCTTGAAAGGTATTTACTTTTAATAATGCTGACTGTTGAGAATGCTGATACACAGTTGTATGTGGAGACAAACATGGTCAAGGTGTGTGCTGCTACTTTGGTAAGACCGGGGAAAACAGTCTGCATCCAGACAGTGCCAGGGTAACAAACTGCACACTGCTCTTTCAAGGTCGCATTTGTTTGCAGATCAAGAAGTTCCATCTGTAGAGATTCAGTATCAACCCACCTGTAGATCTGTTCAGCCTACTGCGAAAATGTGATGACATTTTTGACCAAAAAGTGATTCTGAATGAAAAGAAGGAGCTGCTCTCTAAGGCTGAAGATATCAAAACAATTGCTTAAGTTTCCAATCAGTTTTTGCTTGAACTCAACAGGAGAGGAAACATCTCTCTCTTTCACCCTGAATGTGTGCAGTCCTCTTGAAGGACCACTTAGAAAAGTCTGAAAAGACTAGACAGCTCCTACCAGATCAAACAGAGTTGCTTTGGCCCTGTAGTTTTAAGTTGAGGTAATTTAAGTGTGATGTCATGTCAACCAGGAAGGATATAACGTCTATTTTTCTTTCATATTCCAAAAACTGAGCAAACTGTCTGGCCATATGAATTTTCTGTTGTGCCAAGAACATTTTTATTTCATTTCTAACTGTCCAAAAGATTGCTAGTCCACTGCCTTTGCTCAGCCAGCCAACACTGCATTGCAGCAGTAGGTCATTTGAATTTGCATCAACTTTGGTAAGGAATTCTCACAGCAGGGGATGCTGATGGGATGAGGATGTCCTGAGAAAATTGGTAAGATTAATCTCTGTATTCATAACCTCTGCATACTCTTCTGAAAGAGTGGAGCATAGAACAGACCGATGGATAATTTAGTGATATGAGAAAAGGTAGGGTTATCCTCTCTCATTATAGTCACTGCTCCTTTTTCTTTTCCTATCATGGAAGGAGCTCAGTCAATTGTGATGGACACAACAGCTTTCAGACTGATCTCTTTCATAAATTTTTTTTATGGCCAGGTACATTTCTTCCCCTCTGGTGTGTGTTTTAAGTGCTGTGACACGTACGAGGTCTTCAATAAAATCTTTCCAGTCTGCATGGTTAAATTTGACATATACTGTATGAAGAGCTGGGCATTGTCACTAATATCCATTAATTCATCAATTGCTAAAGCCATGCAAAGTGCACCCTGAAGAGCAGCATCAAGCTGTAACTGTACTGTACATCCTGTGCCATTATTTCAGCTGTTCTGGTGGTTGCTGTGGCTGAAAGGGGGATTTGTTTAATTTTCTTCTCACAGTCTTTCTTTTCCACCTAGAAGCGTTTCACACACAGTATCCATGCACTCCTTTACTATTTCCTCATCTGTAAACGGCTTTTTAACCATCCATCCATTATCCAACCCGCTACATCCTAACTACAGGGTCACGGGGGGCTTTTTATGTTTTCCTAAAATCCATTGTATTCTCAGCGAACACTCACATACTCGCTGCTGTGGTGAGTAAATGAGAAAGGACCCAAGTAGATCGCTTGTATGGGGCTCTGAAGTCATTTACTTTCCAAGTCCTTACCTTGGACTGCGGCAGGTAAATTTCGTGAAATGTCTTTGTTTAATTTCATAATGGCGTTTAACATGTCCACTTCTGACAGCCAAAATAGATTCTAAGCAAATGAGGCGTGCTGGCTTCATTGAGATTGTTGCAGGAAGAATAAATGCATACTTTTCTGTCCGGTCATTTTGGCTGTTTTCACTGTCAACATTTATAATTTTTGATGGCATCTTTTTCCAGTCATTCAAAATTAAATACACCTGTGTGTCAGTCATTTCATGTCTCTACCTGAACACAGAGTATTTTGAAACATGTAGTCCTATTGGAACCAAAAGGCTCTACTGAGCTGGTCATACTGCCTTTTAAACAGTCACTTTCATGACGTAATAATAGTAACAACAACGATTGGAGTTTTTTTTTTCCTCCCATTATGTCAAAAGGTTTGAAGTCCACGTGGAAGCCTCTAGTGGTCCAGATTTGGCTCAGAGTCTGCCAGTTGGTGACCATTGGCATAATCTGTCAATCAACCTATTTGTCCATATGACACTGGTTTCTGAAAAAGTCATTACTGAATTTTAGGGATGCACCGATACCGAAACGGGTATCTGGTATCGGCCTCGATACCACATTTTCTAAAGTACTCGTTAAAAGTCCCCCGATACCGGGGACCGATACCACGGTCTGAGAAATGTCTATGTTTGAGCGGCGTGTAAGGGGTTAACCACAGGCACCGAGTGCCCGCCCCCAGGCCCCGGCTGCAGCTCAGAGCAGGGAGAAGGCGAGGCGAGACATGTCAGCCATGTGGAACTATTTCAAAGTGAATGAAGACGACAAAACAAAGGCGGACTGCAAATTGTGCTCAGCAAAATTGTCCAGAGGAGGCTCAAAAGGTAGTGCATTTAACACAAGTAATTTAATCAAGCACCTAAAATCCCAACACGACAACGAGTACAAAGAGTTTACCCACGCTTCTAAACCAACACAACCCACGCTGCAGCAAACTCTTGCAATACGAGAGAAAATGTCCAGGGACAATCCACGTGCTGTGAAAATAACACAGGCAATTATCGAGTACATTGCATTGAGTGACCAGCCACTCTCGGAGGTAGAAAATGTGGGATTCCTGCGTCTCCTCCATGTTCTGGAGCCCAGATATGATGTCCCAAGCCGCCGCTACATGACTGACACGGAGCTGCCTAAACTACACGACTCCGTGAAAAAACATATCCACAGCCTACTGCAAGCCTCCTCTGCGTTTAGTTTCACCACGGATATTTGGACAAGCAGTGTTAGCCCCGTGTCGCTAATTAGCCTAACCTCCCAGTGGATAGACGAGAGTTTCTTGTTTTTTTTGTTAAATTATATGACTAAAGCTGTTACCTATAAATTTAAATCATGTTTTTATTAAGTACTCGGTATCGGCAAGTACTCGGTATCGGCGAGTACTGAAATGCAAGTACTCGTACTCGTTTTCCAAAAAAGTGGTATCGGTGCATCCATACTGAATTTATTAAGAACTTCACTGACACATGTAAAATTGCATTCTGGCTCTGTACTACAAATGGTTTCATGGCCATTGCAATTGTTATTTACTATATGGCAAAGAATTTTAACAAAAAACAGTAGCAGAGAAACTGTATAATCATACAATACTTATAATTTATTTACTTCTTATCAAAAATTAAGTGTTGAACTGTCAGCTTGTAATGGCATCAGTATAGTTGCAATTCTGGTTCTGTGTGACATCATTTATTTGTTGCCCCCGTGTTTAATGTATTGAAGAACATCATCTGTCAGGTGGGGGCAACTAGTGTTCGTGCATCTTTTAAAAAGGTAAGTGACTTCTGGATAAACACTCTGGGTGTGAGTTTGCCATTATAAAAAGAAGGAAGAAAAAACGGGAGTGAAAATAATTAACACTGCCTTTGCCAATTTAAACTACAATTATGCCAGCTGAGGGAATTACAAGGTGTTCCCTGTCAATCTTTTGAGATAAATGACAAATTTTTCCAGCTATTGAGATGCCACAGAAACCATAATGGCAGTAGAGCCTTTGTGACCTGGGTAAACCTTTTCCAGTTTATTTGGTCAGATTTCCACTGACTCTAAAACAGTTTCAAAAACATTCAAAATTACAGTTCATTAAGTGGATTTTTGTTTGTGTTAAGATGGTGCCTTAACCAAGTGGAGGAATAGTATTATGCTTTAACCACTTATGCATAAGGTGTTCCACCAGCGGGACAACAACATATTTTTGTTTTTTTTCTATTTCAAATAAATCCCAAGTTTTCATGTTATCTGCTTTCTTTCATTATTGTAATATGTGAATTGCACATGTATACTCGAGGTGAGAAGTGCATCACAGCTGAGATAGACATGTTTGATGAAGGACTCAAGATTACATCTGATTTGCAAGTACTGCTTAGTATGACTCTGAAGCCCCGCAGTGTGCGGTTTTACAGTTCAAGCATCCTGGGTTCAATTGCCATACCCAGAGCCTGTCTGCTGTATATTCTATCTTAGTTTTCTCAACACTGTATTTTCAATTTCAACACAGAGTACACCAACAATGCTTCTTCGCATACCCATGAGTAATTGAAGGGCCAAGGCCCCCAAACCACCTGATCGAATGCTGCTCTAAAAAAAACAACACACAAATAAAAAAAGTTCCAGCTAGTGACATGTTCACAGCATAATCCTCCCAGCCCTGTTTGATTCTACTTCCATTTTGTAATAGTGCTTGTTTAACGCCCGGCTACCCCACTAAAACCACTCTCCCAGGAAGGGAGAAAGAAAGGAGCAGGATTACAAAAGGGAAATAAAATCAAAATGCGGCTAGGGTGGCTGGGAGGTTGAAGGGAGTGCGGTTAGAAACAGGATAAACAGTCTCGCAAAGCTATGTTGAACCTTAGAGCGGCATTGTGGGGAAAAAGTGGGGGGTGGATTAAACAGTACTGTGAAAAAACTTCAAATACTCGTGAGCCCCTCACGACTCGAAAGTGTATGAGAAACACTTGTTCAGGTGTATGTGTCTCTGTGACTTAGCTCTGTGTACAGGGCTGCCAGCAAAGGCATTGTCACCACCTCTACAACCTGGCACTGGGAGAAGCCAATGTGAAAATGTACATATGTACTTAATTTACTCCAGATGTGAAATGCAAGGAAAAAAAAAAAAAAAAGCAACAAGAAGAATAAAAATAAATTAAGTGTAAAGCACTGAATGTACAGGGCAACTGCAACAGAAGGCAGCAGAAGATGGGTGAATTGTAGCATAAATACCCCAATCTAGTGTATAAAATTTAAGCTTCCTTTGTGTCTAGTGGTAAACAAAATTGTTTACACATTGCTTTATAGAGTGATATAAAGCATTTCAGTGTATAGATACTTTTTTCTTCTAAAAAATATACAACTGCCAATTGTTTTGAGAGATTGTTTAGGGGCCATGTTTCCACACAGGGGGGCACCTTATGCCAAACAGAACTTTGCAATATGAAGTCCAGACTTGATACAATTAAAGCTAATTGGGGCACAAAAGAAAATTCCAGGGTTGTGCACCATAAAATGTCTTGGTTATGTACTATAAAATCCAGCTTTTTTTTTTTTGAGAGAGAGAGAACCCTAAAGCACCAGTGTTTCTGGTTTTATTTAGTTGATATGGGTGTAAACAAAGATCTTTAATCAAACAAATACTTTAAAGATTTTAAGTGTTTTACTCGCAACTCTTCAGCCGTTTGCAGCTCCTTTATTACAATAAATGAGTTAACAGCCATTTATTTTTGGCTATGTAATTAAAATTCAATAATGCCAAAAACCCCTTAGTGCATAAGGGGATAAATGTGTTTAGTGCAGGCAAATGTAAATATAGAGGGGGGTTCTCAATATTTAATGTAAAAAAATATTATTCTAAGAAGTCATCTATTTGGGAAAGCTACAAGGTTATTGCTGTCTAATAATAACCTGCTCATTTTAAATTGTTAATGTTTCTTTACGGCATGTATAGTAGCTCATTTACAATCTACACAAATAGATAAAGATCCATTTTTGTTGAAAAATACATTCAACAATGTTGCCTTACATTGAAACAACAAACATGACCAATTTTTTTCAACCAAATATTTTCTGCTAATTCAAATCATAACACTATATATAGACAGGAGCTCAGAGAACTGCAAAAACATAAAGTCATAAAAATAAAAAAAGTTGTTACTTCCCTGTTTATAATAACCTTGCCATTGTGACATCACACCTCATGATTATCATGTTTTTGTGTTTATATCGATGCATAAAAATGTATAAACTTACAACAGTGAGTATGTTTTTAGACACAATACATGCCCTCCATCCCAAAATAAAAAAAGAACAAGAAGGTGTATATAACAAAACTTAAACATATATTATTGTGGAATACATTCCAGTTGAAATCTCAGTTTCTAATCTTTCTATCCCAGTGGTTAATATCAAAGGAATAATCTAAACTAGTATAACTTAAATGTAATTTCAATTTAAATTTCTGATCATTTTTCTTCCAAATGATCTCTAAAGAGCTCAGCAATTCTTCTAATATGGAAAAATACACTAATTATTAAAAGGATATAAATACAGGTAAAATTCTGTTACAACGAATATCTTTACAACATAATTTTCATTACAACAAAGTATTTTTATGGTCCCGACAGTTTCCCCATATGACACGAGTCTACAGAAATTTCGTTACTATGAAATACATTCAGCAGATACAGTACTTTCATTACAACAAATTGCCCAAAAGTCCTTGAAATACCTGAATGAATCATCCACAGAGCAGTTAGTTCTGTGGTCACAGCTCAGTTGTGCACAACGATCCCCAAACAGAAACATTGTAATTTTTTTTAATAATAATAATCCTCTTTAATAAAATCCCTATGCGTGTCCAGGTGTTCGTGTGTGTGTGTGTCTTCTGGTGAAGTGCGCATGAGCGGGGCACGGTGCGATGCGCGATATTACTGTCAGAGAAAATTAAAGGCGTTTTACGGAAATACAAACCAGTATTACTGCGAGAGGAAATTAAAGGTACACAGTACAGTGATGCATATTACAGCCACATACAAGCCAGTATTACTGTCAGAGAAAATTAAAGGCATATTACCGACGCGCACGCCTGTATTACCGCCAGAGAAAATTAAAGGTATATTACAGGCGTACAAGCCAGCGGGCGTACAAGACAGTATTACTGTCACAGAAAATTAAAGACACACGATAAACGGTGGCAGCCCACGAAGAACGGTCAGCTCAGCAAGTAAACATCAACAAAAGAAAGGCTGAAAGACAAAGAAAAATACAACCAACAAACAGAATGAGGTCAAGGTCCCTTGCCATTTAATATAGACTGTTCCTACTAATGTTTATGCACTACTGTTCTAGCGCCCGTTATTGTAACGGGCTTAATGACTAGTAATAATAATAATAATAAGTTTTATTTATTCATAGGCGCCTTTCTAAACACTCAAGGACACCGAACAATAGATAAAACACACATTATAAACAAAACTAAAATACAAAAATTAAAATCAGACAGAGCAATTGTAGTCAAAGAGAAAAAGCAGTCTTAAAACAAATGAGTTTTAAGTTTAGATTTGAAAAGTGAAAATGATTCAATATTTTTAAGCTTAGGTGGTTTTGAGTTCCAGAGCTGGGGAGCAGAGTAAATGAATGATTTGGTCCCCATGGTGGTAAGACGGATGAAGGGGACAGTCAAGTGAATGGAGGAAGAGGATCTAAGGGTACGGGAGCGAATGGTTACATGGAGGAGATCAGACAGATATGGAGGGGTAAGGTTGTGGATAGCCTTAAAAGTTAACAGAAGAATTTTGAATTGAATGCGGAACTTAACTGGAAGCCAGTGACACTACTGCAAGACGGGAGTGATATGGTGAATACAGGGGGTTCTTGTAATGATGCGGGCAGCTGCATTAAGGACCAGTTGAAGCTTATAAAGAGATTTGTGAGAAAGACTAAAGAAAAGAGAATTGCAATAATCCAGACGAGAAGTGACAAGGCTATGCAGCGGTGTGGGGAGTGAGGGGGGGCGAATACCATTAATGTTACGCAAGTGGAAATATGCAGACCGGAAGATGTTATTGAAGTGGGACTGAAAAGATAAAGTACTATCAAGGATGACACCCAGACTCTTAACCTGTGGAGAAGGGGAGACAGAGGAATTATCAATAACAAATGAAAAATGGTCAGTTTTGGATAATGTTGATTTTGTACCAATGAGGAGAACCTTAGTTTTGTTACTATTTAATTAAAGAAAATTTGAAGAAAACCAGGATTTGATTTCTGCTATGTAATCAATAAGCGAGGAGGGTGGAAAGTAAAAAGTAGGTTTGCTAGTGCGATAGAGCTGGGTGTCATCAGCATAAAAGTGGAAGCTGTTATATTTACGAAGGATATTTCCAAGGGGAAGAAGGTAAATAATGTGAGTACAGTATAATAGTTAGATTTAGTTTGGGCAATACAGTCCTTGTAATAAAGTATATGGTTTTTTTTCTTTCTTTCTGTTTTTTTTTTTTTGCTGTGTTTGTTTTCTGTGGTTTTCAGTGATACCTTTTGCTTATTGCTCGTCAACATTTGAAAACCATCCATTGGAATTTAAATCGTCACCCTCCTAAAGAAATAGCAAACATGAAAAAAAACAGTAACAGTTCATATTAGGAAAAAAAACTCTCAATTCTGGCAAAAAGAACTTTCTTGAAAGACAGAGCAAAGAAAAAAAAAAGAAAGATCTCAGGTTGCAAACATATGCAACCTGCTGCATTTGAAGATGTCGAAAAAGCATTTTTTTATGTGGATCAGCGATGCTTGTTCAAGAAACATTCCTATTAATGCGGCACTCATTCAAGAAAATGTGAGGTTTCTAAACTCTCTTGGGACCTCCCCTAACTGGACAACATGCGTCCCGAAGTGCAATCACCACGTCTGTGGAAGATTGTTTATCTGTTGCTGGGGCAACAGCAGAATCACAGCTCTGCTGCAGCTCAGCACCGAAGCAAACAAAAAAGATCTCGATGGGTGATGCAAGGAACATTGTAAATGCAGGGAACAGGATTACTTGGCCACTAACCTAGCCACAACCCTGCCTGACTGCTGTGTCTGTGTGTAGGAGAGTAGCAGATCACGCTACAATAAATAACTGTGCTGTTCCTGTTTCAAGCTGAATAAACTTGGCTTTGCTAAAGTACTGAGACTCAGCCTCGTGTTTTGGGGTACAAGACAGTAACTTATAGCACGCCCATGATCTTTTATGATTTGCTTCTGTGGCGGTTCATTGCAGCACTGTGAGCCTGCTGCTGCCCTGCCACGGCAACGGACAAACAATCTTCCACAGACGTGGCAATCGCACTTCGGGATGCACTTCGGCATGTTGCCCCATTGGTTGGGGAGATCCCAAAAGAGTTCAGAAACCTTACAATATGAAGAAGAAGAAGAAGAAGAAAAGGATGATTCGGCTTCTGTTTAATAACTGTGCTGCCCACAACATGCTTCCACATTTAGATAATGTTCGCGTTGAATTCCTCCCACCCAATTGCACAGCAGTGCTTCAGCCATTGCATTTGGGAATCACTCACACCCTGAAAGTGTATTATCACAAGGAAATGCTGAGAAAAATTCTCATCAGCATAACTTGTAGACAGGAAGAGATTAAAATTAACACGAAAGAAGCTACTGATGATTGCGATCGCCTGGACACAAGTTAAAGAAAGCACTAAAGTGTAGTGCTGGGCGGTATACCGGTTCATACCGAAAACCGTTTTTTATTTTTTTTATGATATGGATTTTTCTTATACCGCAACACCGGTTTAAATTGCCTAAACGACGTTCGGAACGTGGCACAGCGGGAAACTGTTCAAGTGGGGACCTTTTTCACTGCTATACCGCTAAACACAGATTTGTTGCACTAGGGCTCTTTTTCACTGCTACACCACCAAATAGTGGGCGGTAGCATAGGTATACCGCGCGGTGAAAATGGACAGAGAGCATTCCGAAACTGAACTAAAAGTAAAGTTGAACATGATGAACAGAAGAACTTTTGCCGAAAAAAAGGAGTCACGTCGGTCGCCTGGAGATACTTTAGTTTTAAAAGGTCAGATGTGTAAATACTGTTTCTATACTACTGGATAATACTGCAAGCCAAGTTGTACTTGTTTTATTTGTTTTCAATACAGTGTAATGTACCTGGGTACTGTGTAATAGTGTGACGACATGTTGACTTTATTCTCGACATTTCCACTTTAATCTTGACGCTTATGACGAGAATAAAGTCGACATGTTGACTTTATAGACGTCAGATAGAGACAGCATGCATGCAATAAAGATAGCCCGCTCAGAAGAACATGCATTGAATTCTGTGTTCGTGTCTCCGACCAGCAGATCACAAACCCAACATTTACACAATATTTAAGTTAAACCTGTACGATAGCTATTCATACATCCAGTTTTTTGGAGCCTTGTCACACCTGCCATAAAGTTCTCTACACTGAACATACACCTGGGGACACCTTACTGCGGGGGAGCAGCACTACTGCCTCATTACCGTGCATGTGTAATACCTGCTTTAATGCATTTCATCATGAAAATTATATCAAGTATTTATCTTAGCATTCTAAATTTTCAGAAAGCAGGAATATCATGAAGTGAATGGATTCTGTATGGTGATTGCTGTCTTCTCTTAGTGCGGAGGAAGTCAGTTTAAGAAGCGTAGTGATTAACCACTGGGTCGGGGAACGTAACACAAAGCATTTAATGTGCTGCATTAACTTATGACGGGGTAAATTAAGTAATTGATTAAACATTGATTTTAGGAAGAAGTTTAGTTTACGACATTCTACTTTAATTATGAAGTAAACTATGAGAATAAAGTGGAAATGTCGACTTTAATCTCGACATAAACGGCGAGAATAAAGTGGAAATGTTGACTTTGTTCTCGACATATAGTTTGTTTTTTTCTTCCCAGTATAGCTTAGCTTGAAGCAAGGTCCATATTAATGCAGCTTGCCTAAATGATGGTTCAGTTGGTAAAGATGTCATCACCAAGTTGCACTTGTTTTATTTTAATTTGGTGAATACTGTGTAATGCACCTGGGCTTGAAGTCTTGAAGTAATAGTATTATTACTGATAGTTGCACTATTATTTATTTTATTGTTATTATTTATTAGTTTAAATATTATGCAGTTTAATGATGATAAAGTTGTTTAAAAAGTCACTTTAACGTGTCAGTGGACAGAGATTGTTAACATTAACAGAAAGTGTAGTTGGTTTACAAAAAATAGTTACTATTTATTCCTTTTCTAAGACATATTCGGTGCAATACAATTTTTGACAAGCACTTCTGGATATTTTACTAAGTCTAAATGCCTCTTTGTATGGTTGAAAATATGTTGTCAAAATTATAGTTTGTTTTTGCAAAATTTGTTCAATAAAAAGGTTCTATATTTTGACTGCATCTGTCATGCAATGTGATACCTTCTCCATTAGTGCCACCCCCTTGAAAACTATCACTTTATGGGGCAATGCAAAACTGTATTAATACTTATGTGCACATTAAAATGTTTTTTTTTTTGTACAATGTACAATACTCTTGACAGTGGAATAGGTTATTCTTAGCCAGTAATTGCAGTGGAAAATGTGGTTAACATCCACTCATGCATGGGGAAAAAAATACCGTTGAATACCGTGAAACCGGGATAATTTAGAAAAATACCGTGATATAGAATTTTGGTCATACCGCCCACCCCTACTATAGTGACAAATACAGAATTTCATTACAATGAAATTTTCATTACAACGAAATATTTTTTAGGTCCCTGGCAGTTCGTTGTAATGGATTTTTACCTGCAGTTTCTCATTTTAATCATCTTCTCATTTGGGGAAGCAAAATAGTAATATTACTGCTCAACATAATAACAAAGCTACATTTTGCATTAATTTTAAATTACAAAAAAAAAATTATAAAAAATTCTCTGCCAATTTGCATCAGTAAAACGGACCAAGTTGCTTCATATATTGCTTTATTCTGGTTTTCTATGTAAAGAAAAATTTTAAAAAGTCTGACATATATCTTTCATGAATAAAAATGTGATTTTTACTAGGGTAAACAGCATGGTGGCACAGTGGCTAGTT
The DNA here is from genome assembly GCF_900747795.2 of Erpetoichthys calabaricus. Classification (NCBI taxonomy): domain Eukaryota; kingdom Metazoa; phylum Chordata; class Cladistia; order Polypteriformes; family Polypteridae; genus Erpetoichthys; species Erpetoichthys calabaricus. The sequence goes on from NC_041402.2 coordinate 80,959,744, forward strand.
CTACTGTCTACACATCTCCAAAGTCTTGGGTTCAAAATTTAAATTGCATAGGTGCCTTTCTACCCAAATGTGTGGTGTTAGATCGGTACTTAAACTATCGATAACAAAAGAATTCTGAAGAAAATAATGGATAACTCCAAAACTCCTCCATCTTACACCAGCCTCTCTGATGCACTGCTCAATTGCTTACTCCTTATTGTCAAATATTAATCCCCTGTTAAGTCCAGATCATGTTTAATATAATAGAATAATCGTCTGGTTTAAGTAATAGGGATGTCCTTGTAAAATTCCGATCGTATTGAAGTGTGTACTTTCATTTCATGAAGTCTACGCAACAGACTTTTTCCACAACTGCAATAAAGAGTGTCAGTGGGATGGACATTGAGAGGAAATCCGACATTTGCTTCCGGTACTGAAACACACTGAAAAATCTCGAAATGCTGATACCATACTTTTAAAATTTTGGTTTTTCTGTACTTTTTCAATGCTGGTGTACAGCAGAAACCTAGTGTGGATTCTTCTTTGGATAGCTTAGCTTGCATTACACATCCAAAGTATGTGTGTGTTATGAAAATGGGCTCTGTTTGGCCCTGTTTAAGTGATGGCATGTATGTGCCTTGCGATGGACTAGCATCCTGTCAAGGGTAGGTTGGGACTTTGTGTCCAATGCTCCCAGGGCCTCTCAAACTGGATAACAGATTTAAATAAAATGTATGCATGGGTCACATCATCCTGCGTAATTTAGTAAAGAACAACAAGCAAATAAACTTCTGCAGTATTAGGTTCTGGGATGCTTATTGCATGTTTCACAAAAGATTCAGTAAGTTTTATTAACAAAAGAGGATCAGTATCTTTAAACTATTTTGTGTCTGTTTCTTACTTGCTGAAATATTTTATTAAGATAATCACCTTAATATTACAGATGCAAAAAGTATTTTTACTCCAATGTTGTCTGCCTAGATACTTATATAGGGTGAGCCAAAATGAAGTACCTTATTTCTCAAGGTCACTGTGCGAGGTGGAGGCGGCCAAGTGAGTTGGTGAAGGGTTCCTTTGATAGGCGATCCCTTGTAGTTTTCAGTCTGCAACATGCCTTGGTTCAGTGTGCACTGTGCTTTCACTGTCGAAGTGTTCTTCAAAAACAATGAATCCATCATCACTACCTAAACACCTTCCAAACACACTTCATAATTTCTTCTAACAGTGACATCCCAAATCAGAAAACAATTCTTCAGTGGGTGGCTAAATTTAGACAGACGGGTACAACATTAAACAGAAAAACTGCAGGCTATCCTCAGACTGTACGAATGCCTAAAAATATCCAAGCTGTAAGGGCATTCAGCACACAAACATGCTTCTGCCTTAGGCATTTCCAACACATCTTTGAAGAGGATTTTGCTCGAGGACCTTAATTTCCATCCATACAAAATGATGGTAGTGCAGGAACTCACTGAGAGAGGCTGGGAGAACCATAGAGAGTTGTGTGTGAACATTCTGCAAACCGAGATCCCATTGTCACGTGCAGCAACGAGGCACATTTCCATTTGAGTGGTTACGTAAATAAACAAAGTGTTCGCTACTGGGCTGAAACCAACTGTCATGAACTTCGTCAGAGACCCCTGCACAGTAAGAGTGTTACAGTTTGGTGCACCATTGCAGAATTTGGCACTGTAGGCCCTTACTTTTTTGAGGAGAGGGGAGCAGCAGTCACTGAGCTTTCAGAACGTTACACTGAAATGCTAGAGAACTTTTTTGTGGCCCCAACTGGAAGAAATGGCTGTGTTGGATGCCTGGTTTCAACTGGATGGAGCACCAATTCATATGGCGTGGAGATCCTTGCAAGTTTTGCAGGAGATGTTTCCAGGGAAGCGGATCGCCATGCGCGGCGATATCCAGTGGCCTTCATGTTCGCCTGATCTCAGGCTGTGAGAGTTCTTCTTGTGGGGCTATCTCAAGTTGAAGTTATACACACACCGACCTCAAAACCTTGAAGCCCTCAAGGGCACTATTTGCCATGAAATCACCGAATGAGTCATGCAAGTGTTCAGAAATCACCTCGAAGAGTACATCGCTAATGATGGCCACCATCTTGAAGACATCATTTTAAAACACAGTGAAAAAAAATCTATTTTGTATACCCTTTCTTGTGTCATAATGATTTATCTTATAGCATTTTTGTAGAACAAACATTTGAAATCTGGTACTTCTTTTTGGCTTACCCTGTACATGCTCATTTTAAATTGGGTGCTGGTACAAGAAGCCAAAACACTATTCAAGATGAAAAATCTTAAGAACTAACTGAACTAAAACACATTCCTCTACTCACTGGTTTTCTAGAGATCATCAGTGGTAATAATAGCATTATATCTAAGGAGGGAACCAACCTACAACAGGACCACCTTATGGGGCACCCACACAATCAATTATATTCACAGACATGCTGCCCAAAACCAGAGTTGCCAACATGTACATGTCTTTGCAACATTGGGGAAACAAACACCCATAGGATTCTGAATATGCAAACTCCACAAAGACTATGAGAGACTCCAATATTCATTTCCCTAACTATTTTTTATACCATCATGCTCTCCTGTACTAAAATGTAGGTCCCTTAATATGGCTACAGTACTGATAGTGTCTGCAAATAAAGAAATGCAGAAAAAATAAGACCATATGGCTAGAGCTTACCAGAACCAGATGAGAATGTACTGAGCTTATGTATTTTACAGAATAAAACAATAACAGCTGATGACAAACAAGAAAAATATACACTTATAAAATATACTCATTTTACTTCAATTTATCAGCATACAAAATGAAGCGCAGAATTCAAACACATTGTGCCAGTTCAAACTACATACTGGACTCCAGGTGTGACCCTGAGCAAGTTACATGCCAATACATGCTTTTCAAAACACACAAAACTTAGTTACTTAAAATCACTAATGGGTAACAATGGACAGTCATATTAGGCTCCCCCCAAAAAATGGACTATGATACACCACCAATAAGTTACCTAATTTAATACGCAACCTATTATATATAGAGAAAAACTGTAGTGTGCTTGTTACTTTCCTGCACTAGCAAGTCACATGACTCTATTCCTGGACACCATATCCCAGGAAAGTAATTCTGCAGGGACTTGCTTGGCAAAAGTGCAAGAATTCCTTTAAGACAAGTTATTTTAATCATGTATATCGACAGACCACATAGTAACAACGAAAACTCTTAAAACTCCCCTCCCACCACACTTCCTCGTTCATTTCTTTAAACTGCCTAGCAACAAATATTTAAATGCTAATGATTGCTGCTGTAAATGCAATCATTTACACAAACCTATAGGTTTCATCTTAAATATCTACTCTTTAACAGAACGAAACTGACAGGTTCTGTAAGTTGTCATGTCTGACACTTCATATAATGTACCTTGCTTACCCTGTAATTAATCTGGTGCCTATAATGTGTCCAAATGAATTCCGATACTTATTCTGTATTTGTGAATTTAACATTTAATAACAACTGGCATAAAACATAAACCATGCATCTGCTGCATGCAAGTTTTACTTTAAAAAAGGAAAACTTGGTAGACTGCTGATCTTGCAAGGAGAACTAAACTAAAGGATACTCTTATTTTTCAGGCACTTGTTGAATGTAAAGAGCCCTTCTAATACTTGCTCTACACATTTGCTGCAGAGTTTTTCTCTCCTGGTGTTATAAAGGTACATGTGGCACACAACTCATAAAATGCATTAAATATTTTCATGTTGCAACCTGCCAAAATCTAAAGTGAAAAGAGACTTGGTAAATGTCATAGTACTAAGAAAGCAGGAAAAAAAAAAACACCACACACCACTGCCAAGCATTACAAATCAACAAGAAAAACAACTGGTTTATCAGCTATAATCACATTTCGTTTAAGTTGAAACTTTTTGCACCATTTCCACTTCAACTCTTAAATATTAATTTAAAATCACAATAATGGTACTTGAATATAATGCTTACTTTCTTACATGTACTGTACTGTATTACATGACACTTTCAACATGACCTACTTCTTAAAAATAACCACATTAAATTATGCCAATTAAATAATTTTATTTTAATAAAGTTATTTATAATTAGCATTTTTAAGAACAGAATTAAAAAAATGGATGTTAACAAAAATCAAGCCTTTTGCTTCATTTTTAATTGTTAATACCCTGTAAACAAAACAAGTGCATTTTAATTAACACTTGGTTGAATGTCTATTCAATGTGAACAGATAAGGAATACCCGATAGTTTGCCAATTTCTGCAAAGTTAAATAACATGAAAAATTCTGCATCATTACATCTTGCCTGAAGAAGGGGCTGGAGTTCCGAAAGCCTGCATATTGTAATCTTTTTAGTTAGCCAATAAAAGGTGTCATTTTGCTTCATTTCTACTGTAATAAACAGCATATTGGAAGCAAATATAAACTGTACACTAGGTGTGGCCAGTATGGGCAAAAATTCATATTGTGGTATAATTATTAATTATGACAGTTTCAGTTGACAGTGATACAATTTATTTGCATATACATTTAAGACTGAAATGTATTTTTTAACATGTAACAAATGTACTATGGATTTACTGTGCACACTGGCATGAATCGTATCTGTCAAAACATTGCTAACACTCTTCTATTCCAAAGATTTGATAGTAGGTAGTCAAAATGATAGAAGTACAAGGTTTTTTTCTCATTTGCTCACTTGTTCATTCAGGCTGCCAATGCTTCCAAAAAAAAAAAAAAACAGCACAAGACGCTTCTTCCTTCTTTTAACCTTCCTATTTCCATCTGTTCACCAAACAGGTTGAAATGCACAGTGATATTCTTAAAGAGAGTTTGAACTGAGTAAAAGGGGCTAGCTCACTTATTGCAAACAGCTCACATACAAATCCACACAGAAAGACATTCATTACCAGAAACAAAATCACACTTCTTATTTTCTATTGTATGCATGTTTTGTATTGTATGTTTAAATGTGTTTGTACATTTTCAACTAATTTTACAATACTGGTAAAATGTTTTTTTTGTTATTTTGTTTTTTTTTATATATAAACCCCATACTGGGAGTATAATTTCTTTCAATATACCAAATAAACCTGTATGTCAACCATTTTGACTGTTCTAAAAAAATATAATAATCACCATCATCACTGGTTTAATAGCCACTTTTCAAGTATAGTCGGGTTAGCCATGTGCCGGCCAAATTGTTTTGCTACTAGTCTCTGCATTTCAGGCCACTCTTTGGGCGAGATCCCATTCTTTTTATTATCTGACACCAATTCTAACCACGTCATCTTCATCCTTTCTTGGGCCTCTAGCCCTCCACCCCTATGGTGTATTTCTTCACTTTATCATCCTCTGCTTTTCACACCACATACCCAAACTACCTTAGTCTATTTCCCCTCAGCATAGCACCCTAACACCTCCACACCAAGACTTTCTCTTATATCAGCATTCACTGATCCTCTGACTCCATGACATTCCACGCATTCATCTGATCATTTTTTCCAGCTTCATGTTTTGCCTTTTTTGGTCACTTCTCTCTTCCAACAACCTGTACATTTTATTGCATTTCAATATCTCTAGAATGCATGCCTCCTTCGCCTTCAACGGTCACCTTGGTCTTTCTGGATTTACTTTGAGGCCCAACTTTCCCTTTCAATATGTTCTCTTTCTATCTGCTTCAATTTTTACTGTCAATAGAAGATGATCAGTCTGTAAACAAAAGCTCTTAAGGTAATCCTTTGCTCACTTCTCTAGTCACCACTTCCGTCAGTATTACAAAAAGTAAGATTGGATCCTTGGTGCATCTCCACCTTTGGCTCAGAACTTTAACTATCAACATGTGCAGTCCTGACCATGGTTTGTACTTCGTCATACACCGACATTACCATAAACAGTAATCATTCATCCACGCCTAACCTTCTCAATGATTTTTTTCAGATGCAGAAATGCACAGTGCAACTTCTTTTTCTTCACCTGATGCTTTTCGCATATTTTCCCAAAAATAAAGATTGCATTTGGCTAACTGTCAACTGCTCTCAGATTCATTTCTCTAGTGCTCTATCAACCATCTTCATTACATGCTCCAAAAGCTTGAGAACTCAATCAATGACATACACTCAAGTGGATCACCATTCCTGTGTATGGTGGAATGGTCCCACTTCTTTTCCAATCTTCAGAAACTCTCTTCAACACAATCATGTTGCATACGTCTGCTAACTATTCAACTCTAGGAACTTCCAGAGTATTCTTAAGAGAGAACACTAAAATGGGCAATATTCTTTGGAAGAGAGTAGGAGAAAATATTAAACATAAGGTATTTTCACAGAAGCACCTAACTGCCTTATTTGTGTACACTTCAGTGGAAAGTATAAAAACAAATTACAGCCTGCTGTGGGTGTAAACATCACAACTCCTATTTGAATTTTCATCCATATGCATGCTAGTCAATTAGACTTTTATAGAATGTTATTTCTTGTTGTGCTGAAAGTAATGACAGGATATAAAATCTATCCATTCAAGCATAAGTAAAAAGTATATTTAAAAAAAAAAACTCAAATTCAATCAGATACAGTATGTATGTTAAGATGATTGGCAACTTTATCTTGTTCGGGTATGATATCAGTGTAAGCCCTGTGATATACTGGTGCCTTGGATAGATTTATAGGGTCATGTGTACAGAATAGAGTGAAATTTTTAATCAACATGGAACAAATTCTTACTCTCTACTGCTACAATTAGTGAGAATAACATCCTTAACTGAACATGCTTGTCTTCCTTACATGAAAAATCTCAGAACATATTTCTCATTGACAAATATAATACGGACATTTATATGGTATGTATAAACTGTATGCTTCTCTTTCAATTTTTTGCAGAACATTGTGTTGCACTGACCTAGTTTTGGTGGTCATGGATGGTGGTAGTCATGGTACAAAGAGGACTATTTCCAATCAGGTTAAGTTTGTAACTTGAACTCGGCATTGTTCAGATATATACTGCTGCTATCTCTGGACACAAAGTAGAATTTTCAGTAGTGAACTACTATTACACCTATAAACATATTTATAGGTCAACACAGTAAAGTATCAAAATTTACAAAACAATACGTAATGCATACTTTACACTTCTGCAACCTTTATTTACACCCTCCCTTCCAACTTGGAAGGATTTATGATTTAAAGCTAAAATCAAAATGAATACATGTCAATCAGTTTGTGCAGTCCTTAAACATTTTTAGATCAGTGCTACAAGATAAGATGCAATTTTATCAGTGTTATTACTTTTTGCCAAGATTTACCCAAACCTCTTTAAAGCATACTGTTTTATGGTCCCTTTGTGATTTTTTGTAAAATGGAATACAGATTTGTAGTTCTTTGCTTGTGTCACCTGTAAACGTTATGTCTCTTCATTCTAACTTTCTGTATGCATTTACTCTTTAAAAACAAAAACTAACTTAATTCATTTTGTAATATAACACAAGAAAGATCTAATAACAAAAGGCGATGTAATAAACATTTTTTGGCAAAATATTTCAGTATAAATATTTTTACCTTTTAGGACTACACAGTTATGTACTTTTATGTACAAAACCATAGAAGTGTTGAATTAAATAAGATTTTTTTTTAATGACAAAATTAAAGTCATGCGTTTCATTACTATTTAAACTCAGGTTCTGATGCTGCGTGCGGATAATAAAACTAAAGAAATTCTTTTGGGGATCTGCTGTTGAACAACAGCGAAACGGTTGAAGAATCGTAATTAATTTCCACATGATAAAACGTGTATCAAAAACATGAAGGTTACTAGTCTATAAACTGGTTCTTAACATAAAGCTTACGCGTCGTATATATAGTACATAACTGGAACACATCATAATAGGATTTTCTTCCGCTAATAACAGTTCTGCGAAGGCTCTACACTGTAGAGTCTACAGGATAGGCGCCAGCATCACTTACAGTATGTCGGATTTCTGGCACTTCTCTTTAAATTCGGTACAAATCGATTTATATACAATTGACGGGATGATAGCAGTTGTAGAGCAAGTAAAATTAGCAATACGGGCGACCAAGAAAAATCTGTTATTGTAAGGAATGGGAGTGTGGAAGAGGGCGTGTTTGCACTCTTTTAAAATTACGATCGCCCTGTAAACCATTGTTTTTGTCATCACATGCCATACAAAAACAGTAACATTATACTGATACACCTTAGCCCTTTACTAAAAAGTATTTTTGTCTCCCTTTTTCATTCTGGGTGTCCACTGAAACTGAGTAACTGCCACTCGTCGAGTTCTACTTCCCAGCACGCTGATAAACACTACAGTATTAATGTAAGCAAGTCAAAGAGAAAAGGCCGAAACCTAAGTATCTTTACCAGATAACTCTTCGCGAAAACACGTTAACTTATTAAACAGAAAATGAAATTCTTAAGAGAGACGACAACACTGGGAACTGTCAACATGCCCATAATGTCAGCGTTACCTTTGGAATACAGAGATTTCGGCGAATTTAGGTCGAGATCACCGCTGAAAAGGGAGATGAAATCAGATGGCATCGCACTTCTTCAACTGAGGGGATCCACACGGCGCCCTCGGAATGCCAAACGTGTAACACACCCAAGCAATGCTCTTCAAAAGGAACAAATAAAGCAAAAATAAACAAAAATGACTAAACTAAAAAGAAAAGCAAGCAAGGTATCAGTCCGTATGTTTGCTTATTTATATCTTTTTTTTCTACGTCAAACCAGCCTGCCAGGAAGCTCAACTCTCCAACCTCCTTCGACTCGTCTGTTTCTGTGTTTCTTTAGGCGCCTCCTCCCACGCGACCCCTTTCACTGAACGCAGGCGCAGATCAGCGGGAAAAGCCGCTGCGTCACGTGGCAAAACGGGAACGTGACTTGTCCGAATGAGACACCCGAGATAAACCTTGTTGAGATACGCGTCAGCCTTAGCGATTATTAACTCTTCATGAGTTTTAAAATTAAATTACCAGTGTGGATATAACACACATAAAGGAAGAAGAAGGCGAGAAAGAGAGACTCATTGCTTTAATTCGGACACAATCCGCAGATAACTGAATGTCAAATATAAGTTCAAGTTTTAGTGATAGTAAAAAGCCATTGTCATTCGAACACTTTACAAAATGTTGCCAAATATGCAATGCAATTATTGGGTTTGTTTTTTAATCTACACATTTCGTTAATATGCTTGAATAAAGGGGCCAAAGCAGACTCCTTTTTTTCATTAAGGCCAGATCTTTCATTGTGAAGGACAGGCTGCTATGCTAGCGAGGTTCTATCAGTTCATAGTGAAATATGTTGTAGTCTTTGCAATCAACACCAGCTCAGAGGCTGCCAGATTAAAATAGTACATGATATTTCTGGACTGACCGTGGCCTCACTGGAAGAAGTGGTTGAAAAGTGCAGGATGCTGGCAAAAATAGAAACATGTTTTCATGATTAATGCTACCCCACTTTTCTATGGCCAATTGTTCAACAGTATCTTTAGCCTCTGGCTCATTATACTATGGGATCATCACGGTCATCAAATGCCTGCTCCTGTGGCCATCATTTAAGAGTTTGGAAGATCAGCTAAAGGTTCTTCCACTTATGGCAGTTTCATTTATCCACAGAATATTAAGGACATTTGCACCCTGAAATCTTAATGCATTGTATATGTATTAAAAAACTCTGTAAGCAGTGCTGTACCCTTTCCAACTTTATATATGAGAGAAAGGTTTTTTAAAATTATCATTAAATTTCACTGGAAGCCAGCAAAATGTTTTAAGAACCAGAATTGTATTGTCATACTTACTGTATATTCCTGCAGCCGTATTTCAAATTAGCTGTAAGATAGTAAGTTAACAAATCAAACAGCATTACCGTAAAGCTTCAAGCTTTCAAGCTTTATAATGCACTGGTGAGACCTCATCTGGAATACTGTGTGCATTTTTGGTATCCAGGTTACAAAAAGGACATAGCAGCACTAGAAATGGTCCTAAGAAAAGTGACTAGACTGATTCCAGGGATACTGGGAATGAATGATGAAGAAAGATTAAAAGAGGAGCCTTTTCAGTTTAAGCAAAAAAAGATTAAGAGGTGACATGACTGAAGTGTTTAAAATTATGAAGGGAGTTAGTCCAGTGGATCGAGACTGTTATATTAAAATTAATTCATCAAGACCAGGGGGACACAGTTGGAAACTTGTTAAGAGTAAATTTCATGCAAACATTAGGAAGTTTTTCTTTACACAAAGAACCATAGACACTTGGAATAAGCTACCAAGCAGCATGGTAGACAGTAGGACTTTAGGGACTTTCAAAACTAGAACTGATTTTTTTTTTAGAAGAATTAAGTAGATAGAACTTGTGAGCTTTGTTAGGCTGAATGGCCTGTTCTTGTCTAGATTGTTCTAATGTTCCAAAGAATTGTCTTTTCTTGAGACAAATAAATTGAACTTGCTTTTCAAGGTTCTGCCGCTTAAAAAACACATTTCATTTTGCACTATTTACAAACTAGAAAGAGCAAGTCGTAGGAAGTACAGAAATGTGTCAACCAAAGCCTAAACCCTTGTCAATGATAACACTTAAATTTTGACTGAACTTAGCTAAACTAAAATTCAAACCTTTGGATTTATAAGAGTATTTAGTATTGCCTTACAATTTATAGAATTACCACCCATGAAAGGAACTTATGCATTTTTTTCTGAATTTAAACACAAATAATTGCCATTTATACAATCATTTGCATCAATAATGAGGTTAAATAAAGATGAAATTGAAAAAGAATACAAATAAATGTCAATAATGCATTTCCACTTAAGTATGTGCAATGAGAACCCAGAGGTCTTTAAATTAGTAAAATAAAAGGTTTCATTCAATTTTAAGGTGTCATGTTGGGCCATATAGTCAGGTTCTGCTAATCATCTGGTTAAGTTTATATCTTAGGGGCAACACATATATGTTGCCAGCCGCTTTTCAGCTCTGGCCTGGAAGTCATTTAAAAGTCTTCACATCATAACTTAAACTATTGATCATTCAAAATCCACAAATCCACTTCTTTAGACTCCAGTGACTACTTAGACTTAGTATGGTACTATTTATAATGTGATCTTATGATGTTATGTCTTAGGTCTTTTACTAGTAATTGTTACATTTTCTTAACCCAAGTTATATCTAGCTGAAGCTTACATACCATACCAAACAACTGCAACACAGCACTCACAATCTGGTGTCATATGGTCTCTTCACACTTGCTGTCAAACATCTGTGACTTTGGAAGAAAGCATAATAAATAAAGAATTAATAATCTGATTATATTTTAAGCAATTAAACACATGCTTGGCTGCATCACAAGAATCACATCCTTCAAGCTGGATGTCATACTGTTGTCAAGCAAACACGTCTTGGGGACATCCTCAAGACCCCAAGTAGAGAGGCTGCACTGTTATTAATGCAATCTCCTTTCCCATCCACAATTCAGAAGCTCACCAGCCAAACAACAAGTGACCCAGTTCCTGCTTCTGCCACACATCCAAACTCTTCCGGGACACTAATAAAGCAGGCATTTAATGAGGAATCTGATATGGAGGAGGACAGAGTAACTCAATGAAGCATCTACTTTCATTTTGTATCGGTTGATGCCAACTTGTTTTTCACCCACAAGTGTACTTTTCTTCAATCCATTATCTACCAGGGTTTTGTACCAGTTGGTACCCCAAACCTTTAATGCGTAAATGATCTTGTTTTATTCTACACTGTATAGAAAGTTATTACTGGATACCTCTTAGAAATAATAATATACCCGGCAAGAGGTAGGATTGGGAGAGCATGGGAGGTCATGAGGTCGCTGGAAAGGGGTGTGTGGCGCTCCCGATATCTATGCAAAAGGTCCAAGTCTTTAGAGTCCTGGTGCTTCCTGTCTTGCTATATGGCTGCAAGACATGGATGCAATACAGTGACCTGAGACAAAGACTGGACTCCTTTTGTGTCTCTCTGGAAAATCCTTGGGTACCGTTGGTTTGACTTTGTGTCAAATGAGAGGTTGCTCATTGAGTCCTGAATAAGGCACATTACCTGCATAGTGAGGGAGCATCAGTTACGGCACTACGGCCATGTGGCACAATTCCCCGAGTGTGATCCAGCTCTTAGGATCCTCATTGTTGGGGACCCGTGTGGCTGGACCAGGCCAAGGGGTCGCCCATGTAACACCTGGCTCTGGCAGATAGAGGGTCATTTCCAGAGGGTGGGACTGGACCATGTGTCTGCCTGGAGGGTTGACAACCGGGATCCCACGCTGTTTCTTCGTGTGGTGGGTGCAGCAACGCACTGTACCAGTGCATGCTCCCCAACTTGACTTGACTTGAAGAGGTAGGCAACTAGTTGGCAAAGGTCTTCTGAACTCTGACTATGTCTGACTTTGTCTTTGGCTCTCATTCTTACAACTTTATCTCTTGCATTGTCAACTGGCCATAGGTCTACAATTAATTAATGGTCAGATATTGTTGGTTTCCATTTATGTTAATCAGTTTCTACCTTGAATTTTTGTGAATTTTAACAAATCTGTGTCCTTTTATGTGCTAGTTCAGTATTTAGTGATTGGTACAATCTTTTCTTGCATGTTGCTTTGGGAGTTGTCATGGTGTTCTGCGCCTGCACTTGGTAAGGAGAGCGCTGCAAAAATAAATTATATTGTATTTTTCATTTCAGAGGGGGTAATTGGTGTTCTAGCTCAGAGAAGAGAACTACTTGTATTCTGTTGTGTGTCGTATTTAAACTATTATTGGACAACCATTTCATGACCAACCTACCAGGAAGGGGGTCTCTATTTGAATTGCTCTTCCCATGATTTCTTTCATTTTTTCATGCAAGTTTTTTTGGGAGTTTTTTTCTTGTCTTCTTAGAGAGCCAAGGCTGACGGGCTATCAATTAAACAGAGAGCGCTAAAGTCAACTGAAGCATACTTTTTGTGATTTTGAGCAATACAAATATAAATTATTGTTATTAATAACAATTCATAACCATAATAAATAGTTAGAACAAGAAAAGTTTTTAGGAAAAAATTCTACTGCACAAGAAAGCTTTTTGTTCGCTTGTTAATAATATACAGTTGAAAAAAACAGACAATTTTGATGATACTTTTTAAATATGCATTCAAAAAAGATGTGTACTAAAAGTAACAAAATTAGATTTAATAAGTAATAAATATATATTTTTATTATTTGTGTAAAACTTCTGTTCTGTGCTAACACTCCAGATACTCACTGATGATGTGTCTAGGTTGCACTGTAAGGTTTGTGTTAAATCATTTCAGTTTTGCAGAGCCGGTGACTTCTGGGAACAGGCCAGATGACTACCATGCAGAGAGTGGTAACAGCTGGGGAGACAGTAAGTGGGTCAGGAAAGGTTGGTTTCCCAAACGGCAGCTCCCATGAGGGAGCACTCACAGAGAAAAATACGGAAAACTTTAAGGAAATATACCCCAAGGGGTGCCTGAGAGGGGAAGAGAATGAGCACCCCAACAGGACGGATATATGGTTACCAACCCAAGTTTATGGATATACAACTATGAGTGCAGTATGTAGTTGTGGTAAAGTCTGTGAAAACCAGTATGGCCTGAAGATCAACCAAGCCAGAATGAAATGCTTGACTAGAAAGCAAATGGTGCAATGCACAGTACCTGTCACCCCACAGTCCCTCCATGCCCATTTGGCCTTCCCCTAGTCCAACATTCAGAGCATCGGCTGGTTAAGTGGCCTGCCACCAACATGGAGAAGGAATGGCAACAGTTTTATATTGATGTGGACCAGATCCTGGAAACTGCAGCCAGAGGGTTTGTTGACTTGAGGTTGCAGATAATGTGTTCCATGATTGTCAGTATTGCCATTGAGAGATTTGGCATGAAGCAGCAGAGTACATCTAATGATCCAGTGGGGCCAACCCGATGGGAGGTAAAAATCAACCAGCTGCGGCAGGAGCTCCACATGCTTGGATGGCAGTTCAAGCAGGCAAGGGAGAAGGACAAGGCCAGTCAGGCAGAGCTCTGTAACATCATAAGGAGAAAGATTACATCCCTCAGCTGAGCAGAGAGGCACAGAAGGAAGGGCAAGGATAGAGCCCAGAAATGTGCAGCCTTCATTGTGAATCCTTTCAGATTTACCAAGAGAATCCTTGGGTAGAATAACAAAGGCTGACTTACCTGCACTCAGTAAGAGGTTGATAAGTACCTCAGTGCCAACTATAGTGATAGTGCAAGAGAACCAAGACATTAGACCATGCAGAATTTTGATAACCCTGCCAGAACCCACCGAGGTATTCAGCCTCAAGAAGCCAACCCTTAGGGAGGTTGAGGAGGCTGTCAAAACAGCTAGGACCAGCTCAGCACCAGATCCAAGTGGAGTGCCCTATGTTGTCTACAAGAAGTGCCCCAGATTCCTGTGGTGACTTTGGAAGATCATGAGGGCCGTCTTGAGGAGGGGAAAAGTGGCACAGCAATGGAGACACATAGAGGGTGTCTGGATTCCAAGAGGAGAACTCAGATATTGTTACTCAGTTGATTCGGGAGTTGGGGAGGCAACAGTGACCTGGAAATTCTGTGGCTTGGCCTTGCCAATGCCTATGGATCGAACCCACACAAGCTGATGGAAACTTCACTCGTACAATACCTTGTGCCAGATAAGATCAGGGACCTCATTCTGGATTATTACAGCTGCTTCAGTTTGAGAGTCACCTCTGGAACAGTAACATCCCTATTTCATCAACTGGAGAAGGGCATAGTCACTGGATGTACATTCTCATTGATTCTGTTCTCCTTGGCCATGAATATGCTCATTAAGTCAGCAGAGATGAAGTGTAGTGGTCCATTCACCAGGTCAGGTGTGTGGTGGCCCCCCATCAGAATGTTCATGGATGATCTGATAGGGACCACACAATCAGTACTGGGCTGCACGTGTATCTTCCAAGGCCTTGATGGACTTTAAGTCCTTATCCCTAGCTGTGAGGAAGGGGAAGGTAACAGACAAGTTCCATTTCTCCCAAGGAGGAGTCCAAATTATTTTAATCACAGAGAAGCCAGTTAAAACCCCGGGAAAGGTCTTTAACATCACATTGAAGGACAGAGCTGCATTCCAAGAAACTGGCAGAGAGCTGGGGACCTGGCTTGTAACAGTGGACAAGTCTGGGCTGCCAGAAAAGTACAAAGCCTAGATTTACCAGCATGGCATCCTGCCATGACTCCTCTGGCTACTGCTGGTTTATGATGTCCCACTAACAATCCTCATGGAATTTGAGAGGGAGATTAGGCACTTCTTGCATAGTGGTTGGGCCTTCCTTATAGACCCAGCAGCACTGCCTTATACAGGATTAAGAATAATCCCCATCACTAGCCGTTCGGAAGAATTTATGGTTACAACAACAACAACATTTATTTATATAGCACATTTTCATACAAAAAGTAGCTCAAAGTGCTTTACATAATGAAGAGAAGAAAAATAAAAGACAAAATAAGAAATTAAAATAAGACAACATTAATTAACATAGAAAGGAGTAAGGTCCGATGGCCAGGGTGGACAGAAAAAACAAAAAAAAACTCCAGAAGGCTGGAGAAAAAAATAAAATCTGTAGGGGTTCCAGGCCACGAGACCGCCCAGTCCCCTTTGGGCATTCTACCTAACATAAATGAAATAGTTCTCTCTGTAGTTCGGGTTTTTCACAGAGTCACTTGATGCTGATGGTCATACAGACTTCTGGCTTTTAATCCATCCATCATTGTTGGAACATCATGGTGCTTTGGGTAGATGGTGGTGGCGCACACCACCACCAACAGGACACCGGAAAAGGAAACAGAAGAGAGAGTAGGGGTTAGTACAGATTTTGAATGAATAGTTATTATAATGAATTAGATATACAGAGTATCAGGATTAAATTACAGTGAAGTTATGAGAAGGCCATGTTAAAATAATGTGTTTTCAGTAGTTTTTTAAAGTGATCCACTGTATTAGCCTGGCGAATTCCTACTGGCAGGCTATTCCAGATTTTAGGTGCATAACAGCAGAAGGCAAACCTCAACACTTCTTTTAAGTTTTGCTCTTGGAATTCTAAGGAGATACTCAGTTGAGGATCTGAGGTTACGATTTGGAATATAAGGTGTCAGACATTCCGATATATAAGCCGGGGCGAGATTATTTAAAGCTTTATAAACCATAAGTAGAATTTTAAAGTCAATTCTGAATGACACAGGTAACCAGTGTAGTGACATCAAAACTGGAGAAATGTGTTCGGATTTTCTTTTCCTGGTAAGGATTCTAGCAGCTGCATTCTGCACTAGTTGCAAACGATTGATGTCTTTTTTGGGTAGTCCTGAGAGGAGTGTGTTACAGTAATCTAGCCGACTGAAAACAAACGCATGAACTAATTTCTCTGCATCTTTCGATGATATAAGAGGTCTAACTTTTGCTATGTTTCTTAGGTGAAAAAATGCTGTCCTAGTGATCTGATTAATATGCGATTTAAAATTCAGATTACAATCAACGGTTACCCCTAAGCTTTTTACCTCCGATTTGACTTTTAATCCTAATGCATCCAGTTTATTTCTAATAGCCTCATTGTATCCATTATTGCCAATCACTAAGATTTCGGTTTTTTCTTTATTTAATTTGAGAAAGTTACTATTCATCCATTCTGAGATACAAGTTAGACATTGTGTTAGCGAATCAAGAGATTTGGGGTCATCAGGTGCTATTGATAAATACAGCTGTGTGTCATCAGCATAGCTGTGGTAGCTCACGTTGTGCCCTGAGATAATCTGACCTAATGGAAGCATGTAGATTGAGAAGAGCAGTGGACCCAGGATAGAGCCTTGTGGAACACCATATAGAATATCATGTGTCTTTGAGTTATAATTACCACAACTAACAAAGAATTTTCTCCCTGCCAGGTAGGATTCAAACCAATTTAAGACACTGCCAGAGAGGCCCACCCATTGACTAAGGCGATTCTTAAGAATATTATGATCAATGGTGTCAAATGCGGCACTCAGATCTAAGAGGATGAGAACAGATAAATGGCCTCTGTCTGCATTTACCCGCAAGTCATTTACTACTTTAACGAGTGCAGTTTCTGTGCTGTGATTTGTTCTAAAACCTGACTGAAATTTATCAAGAATAGCATGTTTATTGAGGTGCTCATTTAACTGTATAATGACTGCCTTCTCTAGAATTTTACTTAAGAAAGGCAGGTTAGAGATGGGTCTATAATTTTCATGAGCAGAGGGATCGAGATTATTTTTCTTAAGTAGGGGTTTACCCCGGCAAGAGACATGCTGATGTACAGCGAATTTAGTGACACCAAAATTTCCTTGGCCATCATAAAGGTGAAGATGGGTAGGAAGTGAAGGGCTCAGGAGGCAGTTGACCAGGCTGAAGTGTGGCTGTGGCACAGTGGCTAGGGCGGGAAGTTGAATCAGGATGTGCAGGATTTGGTAGTATCTCAAGACCTCTGTACGACAAGGCCTGAGGGAAGAAAAGACGTCTTCTGGTCCAAGAAGAAATCCATGCAGGGGTGGAGAAACCCCACACCTACAGGATAGTTGGGATGTGACAGCAAGAGGTATGGACCTGATGGAAGCTGGTAATGGACCGGAAGATCTTGTGGTGAGAGTTGTTGAAAGCTGAGCCATACCAGATTAAATTTCTTATCCAGTCAGTCTATGATGTCCTCCCCAGCCCAATTAATCTCTGCTCCTGGGGACTGACAGAAACCCTTGCATGCCCGCTCTGCCAGGGAAGAGGATCCCTGGAACATATTCTAAATTTTTGCCCAAAAGCACTGAAAGAGGGTACTATTGGTGGTGCCATGATCAGGTGCTAAGGGTTATCGCAGGGGCCATCAAAAAGGTAAATCTCTTAGTAGGTGCCAACAACCAGTAAAACATTTTATTGCATTTGTCAAGGCCAGAGAGAAGCTGCAACAGCACACATACCCAACAGAGGGACTTCTAGCAACAGCCCGAGATTGGCAGCTGAAATTCCCAGACACCATCGCTGTGACCATGCTCAGGCTTGACATGGTTCTTGTTTCACAAGTGTTAAGGCAGGTTGTCTTGCTGGAATTGACTGTACCTGGGGAAGACCGGATGAGAGAGGTGTTTGAGAGAAAGAGAGCTAAGTATGAGGAGCTCGTAGGCAAATGCTGAAGCAGGGGATGGAAGACCCGTTGCTACTACTTAGAGGTCGTCTGCTGAGAATTTGCCAGTCATTTGCTCTACAGGGCCCTGGGGATCAGTGATCTGCGCAATAAATAAGAGAGTCATCAAGAACATCACTGATGCCACTGAGAAAGCATCAAGGTGGCTATGGATCAAAAGGAGCAGTCTATGGACCATATCAACTACCTAGACACAAGTTTGGGGCTGATTACCCCAGGCAGGGTCGCCTGGGCAAGGGTGTATGATGTTGAAAGATCCAGGTTACATCACCGATGATGTGTCTAGGTTGTACTGTAAGGTGTGTGTTAAATCACTCCAGTGTGTCAAGTTGTACTACCTTAACTGTAAAAATATTTTTCCAGTTTTGTACATATATTTTAATATTCTTTTCCTTAACTCCATCTATCATCCAGCAATCACTTTCTTGCCGGTAATTCTGAAACGATTGTAAACAAATTAAAAAGTCCATTGTATGATGTTCAGTGGAAACACCACAAGACACTGTGTGAATTATTTACATTTTAACTTTACTTCTGGTATTAATTCAGTTTTTTCTCTTATTACTAGATTTAAATGTTTTCCTTTGATAGGAATCTAATACAAGTTAAACGTCTTACAAAGCAATAAAATATTATTCAAAATGGACATTTGTCAGTAATAAAGATGACTTCATAGCATTTAATAAAGCAATATGAATTTAAGAATATAAGCTTGTTTTTTTTAGTTTGTTTTTGAATTTCACAAATGATCTGCAGAGATGTACAGTCCTGGATTTGAATCCCAGCCTGGACAATGAAAGTTCTCCCTGTGTCTGCAGGACATTTTCCCAAGTAACACTGAATTTCCTCCTACTTTGAAAAGATGCTAAGATGGTCCTGAATGATTAAGTGTGAGTTTGCTTCTGTGATGGACAGACATCCTATTCCATGGTTGTTTCCTCCCTTGTGACTGATTCCACCAAAATAATCTCCTATACAGTACTCACAACCTTGAACTTTATTTAGAAAGCTTGATCATGGGCAGGTGTTTGGTAATGTTTGCTCATTAACGGCACTGTAGAGATTAAATATAATTAAAAGGAATAATTTATGGTGCTAACAATATTATCCGGTATTGTCTAAGAAAATATTTTAATTTTTAAAGATTAGTTAAGATGGATGGATGGATAGTTAAGATAAAAATCCTAAAGCTCTCTACAGAATAGAGGGATTTGGAGGTCATAGCATTTTACTTCCATGCTAATGAGACTCCGTGTCCAAAGTTCAAGTACAAAGGCAAATCAACTATTTGCAGTGCAAAACAAGTTCAAAGAGCCATATTTAAGTAGGTTAAATTCTTATTCAACATAATGCTGTTTTTTAGAATAATTTGGTTACATAATAATCATATCTAAACATTCTGTGCTTTTCTCTTTAACACAGTAACTAAATATGAATGACATTTGTGAAAATAACACAAAAGCCTTGACACAAGCAAGACTGTGTCTACATAAATATAGTTATGGACAATTTCAATTGATTCTGGTCTATGAATCATCTTCACTGTGAGTTCGTCAAATAATCAAATTAGCCTGTTCCTTTATTCTTAATCTTTCTTTAGTCGGTGCCCCAGCTCTCTGCAATGTTGGTGAAAACAAAGAGAGGTATAATTTTCACTTTAAATCATTGCTTGTTCACTTATAAATACTGTAACTCTACCTACTTTCTCACCTTATTCATTTGCAATTAGTGTTATCAACTAATACAAATTTGATCTGTACAGTTTCAGACTTTTGTAGTTCAATTATAGGGTTGAAAATTGCAACAAGAGCAAGGAGACACTATAGGAACAATTTTAACTAGCTGATACCTGGTGTCACAATAAGACACAGGAAACATCAAAGGTCTGGGGCAACCACCCATATAATACCCCTGGCTGCAAAAGGGGTAATTTTGATTATTTGTGAATGGTACAACGTCCAAATCAGAACTGATTTGATAGTGAGAACATGGCAGCTTTAAAGGCCAGTACAGGAAGTGACGTCATCGGGTCCGGAACTGGACGTGATGTTGTTGGAACCAGAAATGACGTCCTTAATGGTGCTGGACCGAGAAGTGACGTCTTCGGGACCGGAAGTGACATCATCAATGGTGCCGGAACATAGCGGGATTTTGTGTGGATGGTCTGCAAAGGATTGAGAGAGAGAGTTAGTGCAGCTCACCACCCCCTGGTCTGGTGTGGTACTACTATTATTCAGGTCCTGTAGTTGCCTCCTAATCACACATGTGTGACACTGGACAAAATTCATGTGGAAACATGGAAGATGTGCATACTCCATTGTAATTGCTTAAGTGATTTGACAAAGTCCCAGGAAATGACTGGGATGCCAACCGGGCCACCCTGTTTAATTCAAGTGCTCAAATAAACAAGTGTGCAATGACACTGTATAAACTCCAAAAAAAGTGCCTTCATGGACAATCTTTTATATAGCTCACTTCTAGAGCAGGTCAGTTTTGGGAGCTCTGCCCTGGTAGGATCTGGTCCAAGAAATGACACCTCCTTCCGAGGATTGCTGGCTTTTATAAGGTTGCAACTAGAAGGGGTAGGGCCTTCTCTGTGTGCATCATATGCGTTCATTGGTCATTTTCTTGAAGCTGCGGGAGGAAGAGAACGAACAATTAGTGACAGTATCCTGTGATAAGAGATCCGTGGCGAAGCGTGATTTTTTTAAAATAATCATGAGTCTCAGAGCTTGTAGGCTCCAAATGGGTTCAGGTGCACATGCGAGCATGCATGCAGCACTCCGAGGTTGATTGGGGTGCTTAGCTGATTTCCTATTTACATAAAAATGTGAGCATGTCAGTCATGTGGTTCAATCACACCTTGGAACAGGGGGGAGGACACCCAATTGGCAGTATAAAGGGAGCCTGCACGGTGATGGTGGTGGGGGGGGGGGGGGGGGGTTCAGAAAAGGAACCAAAAGATGAAGTAATGGAGATTAATGAAAGAAGGCGAGAGGGAGGGTCAAGGAGGAGGAGCCTGTGCGAAGCAATGAAAGCAGGTGGCTGGGAAGAAAGCCCATTTAGAAACGCACAGTCGGAAATGACGGGTAGGGGTTGCTCCTGCTGAGCAATTGTGGGGAGCAGGAATGGCCAACCGCTCCAGGGGGTCTCCTGCGTAAGGCTGAAGAGTGGCTGCGGGAGTCAGAGAAGCAGGACTCAGTGTGGCATCCTTCCAGGAACTTGGGTCTTGCAGGGGACCCAAGCACCTACTGGCGGACATATCCTCTGCCTACTGAGAACCCATGTGGGGTAAACAGAGGAGATGTCAGTTTTTAGGAAGGAGGCACTGGGGGCTCATGGATTTTGTAATGCAAAGATGCTGCATGGGAATTTGACCTCTTTTATGGAATATATTTGTTAAATATTTTAACCTCCACTTGACACCTTTCTGTTTTGGATCATTTACTTCTCTCTATTATATAAAAAAATCCCGAGATGAGATGAGACTTTTTAGCCTGGGACGAGACGTGACTTTTTCAGAGAGATACTTTCATGTCCAGCGAGACTGGACTTTGTGCCAAGAGATTTGACCACACCCAGGGCCGGAAATAAAAGACAAAGAGTAGATGACAAAGTAGAACGTCGTAAAGAATTCAAAAATGTTGGCGCGATACACATGCAGAGCAGGTTAGAGATAATCCATCCATCCATCCACACAGGGTCACGGGGGTCTGCTGGAGCCAATCCCAGCCAACACAGGGCACAAGGCAGGAACCAATCCTGGGCAGGGTGCCAACCCACCGCAGGACACACTCACATACCAAGCACACGCCAATCCACCTAACCTGCATGTCTTTGGACTGTGGGAGGAAACCGGAGTGCCCGGAGGAAACCCGCGCAGACACGGAGAGAACATGCAAACTCCATGCAGGGAGGACCCGGGTCTCCTAACTGTGAGGCAGCAGGGATACCACTGATCCACTGTGGCACCCCGGTTAGAGATAATGGAAGTACTAAAATTCGAAAGTCTCAAAAAATGATAGTAAAGATCGCATTAGCACAAACAAACGGAAATTATCACGCAGTGAAATAACGGAACAGCGAAAAGAGATCAAATATATTGTTTGGATTTTAACTTTAAGTTGGAGACTTCTAGATCGTCTAATTCATGTTGCCATCAGTAGTGTTTCTTCCCAATTAAGAAAAGATTTGTTGTTTGGTGAAAGAGAGATGTGAAGTGGCTGGTTCGAAGCACAGGTTGGGTGGGGGGTGTTGGTTATAGCGAAGCAAGGAGGGGGAAAAGATCTGGAGCAATGTACTTTTGGACACTATTTGTTTTGTTTTTGTAAATAAAAGAACCCAACACTTTGCAGCAACCCCTTTGCTGACTGTGTGTCCTCATTTGCCTGGCTCATCCTCAGGTACATGAATGATGGTTCAGGTTTCAAGAGGCTCCTGGAAGCAACCCAGACCATCACATGCCTCCTCTTGAGCCTGAGTGGTATTAGCTGCTTCATTTATGCCCTGAAGAGGATATTCAAGTACCCACGCATGACACAATACAAAAAGTGACCAGGCTGTGAACAAAAACCAGGTCTCTTTGCCTGCATTTAAGACCTTTGTTAGAGGTGACATACAAAATTGGGCTAAAGTACAATTGCTTACATGTCTTGTTTCAGATTTTTTCAATACATTAACTACAGCACATTATTTAAAACAGATTAGCCACTGGGCCACCATGCCTCCCCAGATGAACAACTATTAATCTGTGAATTCTTCATAAATTCCTTGTGTTCTTAACTTTTATTTAAATATAATTAGAAGCAAATTTTCATTGTGCTTATAAAAAGAGGTGCTTAGGCATGCTGTATTGCTGATTTAAGAGTTGTGGCAAGGACACCACTTACAGCACTTCAGTGAAAGTTTCAAATCAAGAAAAGATGCATCTGTGTCAAGCTCCAATGTCTGTGTTGATATTTTCCTGTGAACACTGGCTTGATTCACAATAACCGCTTACAAATTCTAGTTATTGATTTTGTGTACAGTACTTTGCTTTCCTGAAACAATCTGCACAAATACTAAATGGTTATTATGTGTTCACTGTTTTAAGAGACACTGTTCTTTTACTGATACATGGTTCATTTTCCTTTAATAGGTGAAGGCATGGTGTCTGCCATAGCTATATTTCTCACTCAAGAAGAAGAAAAATGGGAGCAGTCCAAAACTACATCCTCCTCAGTCCAGTTAGAATCATCTACACCAAGTGTGGGGAAGTTTATCTGCACCACTGGTAGCCTTTCACATTCAGTAAACATCAAGGTGATTATGCTAATGCAAAACTACACCTTTATTAAATAAAAAATGATGGGGACAAACAACATGAAGGACACAAAGAGTAGAAACAAAACCATATTGCCACCTGGGGCCTAACTATACAGAATCTTAGTGGACAATAGCCTGGTCTAGTGACTAAAGGATAAGTCATGCTATTTTTTTTATAAAAAGAGCAAAGAAAATATATCATTAAAACCAAACACTAACTACAAGTATTGTCAAAGAGTCCAATGACAAGTCAGAAGCAAAGTCAGAAAAGAGTCAGTCATATTAATTATGGTTTTATCCAAATGTTAGAGAGAAAAGAAACTCTTTTGGTGAACTTTATACCGTCACACATGATGATGTGTATTTCCAAAGGATTATGGGAAATTGGCATAGTTACAATCTCTCAAAATGGCAACGTCCAATAACAACACAAAATGCACCGAAAACGAAGGTAACAAATTAATAACTTTAAAAAAAAAGAGCTAAATCACGGAAAAGATAGCAGAACTGCCATCTGAGAAACCTCCAAAACAAAAAGGTTTCCATTTTTATACCTAAGTAAAAACCTAGAAAAACCTGTGAATCTTAATAGCCACGTTGCCTGCTTACAATTTCAAAGCACTCCTCTTCTCACCTCCCATCTCAATCTGTCTCAGCTTTCTTTCTATCATATCACCTCCTGATTCTAAACAAAATCAGGCCCAGCTTATGAAGGATCCCACAGTAACTTCCTTCTTGCTTAGTCACAGAATCATTTGGCTATGCCTTTATTTGCTCCAAGAATACCAAGCTACAACTCTTATGAGTAGCTGACAATAACCTTGCAAGCCATAGCCCTTAGTTAGGCCTAAATGACCAAGTCCCTCCATGCAGATTCCATATGCCCAAGTCTAAAAGGTAACACTATCTCAGACTTTTCAATCTGGCCTCACTTGCACTGGAGGTGTACTCTGCTGGCTCACCTGCACTATGGTATCCTGTGGGAACATACAGTAACATTATCCCACTCAAGACAATGTTTTTCTGACTTTTGTTGGTGCTCTTGCTGGTTTCCAGGGCATACTAACATCCCAACAGCTCCAGTGTTTTCCACACTAGCATTAGGAGGACCTCTTCTGCTGACAGTCTGGCTCTTTTTTTTCTCCCTGGAAGTCATTTTGAGAAACTTAGCACTGCCCCATGGGCAGGGCCGGATTAAGGTGGGTGCTATTGATGCTGCAGCATTAGGCCCATTCCTGAAATAGGCCCAGATGTACAGTGAGTGTCGAATGCACATGCACCAATGTCGAGAAAAAATAGGCCTTTTTTGCGTTGCAGCATCAGGCCTAATTTCGTCTTAATCCGGCCCTGCCCATGGGGCAAGACCACAAGAGAAGCACATTAGTGAGTCTTCATTGTTTGTTCATTTATTTTTATTTTTAAAGTTGTATTTTTTTAATTATATTTTTCTGAAAACAATTAAAAAAACCAAAAAACTTTATTTCCATCCCGGGCAATGCCAGGAATTTCAGCTAGTAGGAAATAAAGAAGGGGACAGAAGTCAAAAGGATGACTGAATAAAATGATTTCCGTAATTATAACAGTCTTCTGCTTATGTAATTTAACTGCAAAGCTTTAAATCCAAAAATCTCAATTACCCTAGAGTCAATTTCTAACCTGCTTCATCCAGACCAGGGTCCAGGGTGTGGGCTGGAGCCTACCCCAGCTTGTATAGGGCAGAAGGCAGGGAAAATCCCTGGACAGGACACCAGTCCATCACAAGGCGACCACACACACACACACACACACACACACACACACACCAAACACACACTAGGGCCAGGTTACTTTCATCAGTTCACCTAATCTGCATGTCAGTAGAAGGAAACTGGAGCACAGGGAGGAAAGCGATGCAGATATGGGGAAAACATGCAGACTCCACACAAGTAGGACTCAGGGGCTCGAACTTTGGTTTCTGTACCGCGAAACAGCAACGCTACCACTGTGTCAGCATACAGTATTACCCTAAAGTAATTTAATAATTAAAAAGGATGTAAGAAGAGAGAAAAGAAAAACAGTGGAGTGCCCTGCAGTAATTAAACAGCTCACATTTCAAGACATGTTACTGTATACTGAATTGATTAATACTATAGGATGTAATCTTACTGTATATGATCAGTCCAGTATAGTTCAAATCCTACAAATAATAGCATGTGATAAATGTTTACATTTGTTTACAGATAACCCAGCTTTACTTTTCTTTCTTTTTTTTGTTTTTGATTTTATTGATTTTATTAAAATCAAATAACATTCCATACAAATAACTCAAGTTTTACAAAAAAATGGTTTGAAACAAATCAACCCCCACCCCTTAAGTTTTACTTTTCACTATAATATGTATTGTACTGTGTATTTCCTAAAGTCAGAAGTCTGTGGTGTGTAATGTTTGAACTTGTATTGCTTATGTATTGGCTATATTGTTTCGTGTTATATTGTCTCAAAATACTACGTTTAAAAGTCAGTCAGTCAGTCAGTCAGTCATTCTCCAACCCGCTATATCCTAACATAGGGTCACGGGGGTCTGCTGGAGCCAATCCCAGCCAGAAAAGGGTGCAAGGCAGGAACAAATCCCAGGCAGGGTGCCAGCCCACCGCAGGGCACACACACACACATACCCATGTGCTAAATAAAAAAATCTAACTTTATTTTATTGCCATAACAAGAGAGGCAATGTGCTGCAGATTTGAAAGTAAAAAATTAGCAGCTACTACTACCACTATTAATGCTGTTACTGATACTACTCCTATATCAGTTTTATGGAACACAAACTGGTGAACATCATATAACTAAAACATCAGTATATCAAAATAATGTCCCCACAAGCTCCATAGAAATTAAGGCAAAAGTGTTAAGTGCAACAGACCAATTTTAAGGCTATAATGGTCCATCTCACAGCTTGTGAATAAATAATGTTTTAAAATAGCTTGGAAGGACTTAAGGCAGAGTGAACAGAGGATGGGTTGGCTGGAAGATTATACTGAATCCTCAGACTGGACATGCCACCTTTGAATATGGAAATAGTGCATAATACTCTCTTTAGAAGCTTCTAGTCTGTGGCAAATATATTTTCTTACAAAATGATGGCACTTTCAATAACAGACCTGCTTATTGTGATACTCTATAACAGTGTCAGTGACATCTTTTGATGTATGCAGCAAGATGCAGGAAATGTTATACCAGTGCATAGTAGCCAGTGTGTTGTTCTATGCCACAGTCTCCTGGGAAAGCAACCTGAGCTCAAAAGAAGCACAGTGCCTGAACAAACGTATCAAGAAAGACTGCTCCATCACAGGGCAAACCATGGACATACTGGAAAAGTGGATGATGGCAAAATTTGATGCCATCATGAAAAATCCCCTCCATCACCTCCAGGATATGCTTTCTTGGAGCACTTTTTGCCACATTCCACCACAGTGTGCTAAGAAGCATCTTTGGGGGTCTTTTCTGCCCACAGCTATCATGCAATTCAGTGCTTTCTCCCAACATACAGTACTCTTTAAATTAATTTTGAAATTTCATCATAATGTTTATTTATTTATTTATTGATTGATTGATCCTTGTTTTTTATCTTTCTGCTGCTATATGCATGTGACTTTATCTTTGGAATTAATAAAGTTTAATCTAATCAAATCTAATCTAATAATAGTAAGTTTGTTCTGTGTCCTTGATTAAAATTCATCTCCACTTCTTCTGTTTCATTGACATTTAATTTAAAATTATATAGGCTAGTGGTGTCAAACTTCAGGCCTGGAGGGCCACAGTGGCTCCAGGTTTTCATTCTAACCCTTTTCCTAATCAGTGACCAGTTTTCACTGCTAATTAACTCCTTTTCCTTTCATTTAATAGCCTTGTTTTTAAGGATTTGGTCTGCTGAATTTATTACTTTCTTCATTAAATGACAGCCAAATAGAAATGAGATGTTCAATGAGCCAAAAGATGACCAGCTAAATTGGGATTTCAAACTCCAACCAATTTCACTCCAAACAGTTTCTTAATGAGAAGCCGATTCTTGCTGTTAATTAAACCCATTATTTAATTCCATGGCTTGTTGCTGCTCTCATTCTGCCACAGAAGACATTTCCAAAACTGTTGATTTTCTGTTTTTTGTAAGAACACTGTCAAAATGTTTTGGTGACCTGAGAGATCAGCCATACTGAGACTTTCATATTCCTTTATTTTCAGATATTGTGTGATGGGCACAGTTGAGCTGCTCATATGGTGGCTTGTTTTGTGTGTCATTATTGTTTGCTTGCTAATTAAGAAAAAAGAGACAACTAAGGGGTCTGAGTTAATTAAGTTAATTAAAAATAAAGAAAAAGGTTAATTAGCAGCAAAAAATGGGCAACTAATTAAGAACATGGTTAGAATGAAAACCTGCAGCCACTGAGGCCCTCCAGGACCAGAGTTCGACATCCCTGATATAGGCTATGCTATGGGTGTCCAGATCCAATCCTGGAGGACTGCAGTGGCTGCAGGTTTTCATTCTAACCCTTTTCTTAATCAGTGACCAGCTTTTACTTATAGTTTACTTTTTTGCCTAATTTTAATTGGCTTGCTACCTAAGATTCAGACCCCTTAATTATTTCTCTTTTCCTTAATTAGCTGCAAAACAATAATGAGATACGAATAGGGTCAACAGATGACCAGCAACCTGTGTCTGGCATAAAATATCTGAAAATAAAGAAAGGTGAAGATCTGTCATGTTGATCTGCTCAGGTTCACAAAACATTTCGATAATGCTCTTAGAAAAAAGAAAATCAACAGTTTCAGAAATGTCTGCTGTAAC
Source organism: Erpetoichthys calabaricus (assembly GCF_900747795.2). Taxonomy (NCBI): domain Eukaryota; kingdom Metazoa; phylum Chordata; class Cladistia; order Polypteriformes; family Polypteridae; genus Erpetoichthys; species Erpetoichthys calabaricus. The sequence continues at coordinate 80,988,100 of NC_041402.2, forward strand.
TGAATGAGAGCACCAACAAGCCATTGAATTAAATACTGTAATGCAATTAATTAACAACAAGAATCAGCTTCTAATTAAGAATCTGGTTGGAGTAGGATTAGTCAGAATTTTACGTCTCAGCTTAACTGGTCATCTGCTGGCTCACTTCATGTCTCCTTTTTTGTTTGGCTGCCATTTAAGGAAACATGAAGCAATTCAAATGACTGAGTCCTAAAAGAAGTCAATTAACTGATTAAGAAAGTGGCAGGAAGGAAAATGAGCATCCGCTGTGGCCCTCCGGGATCAGAGTTGGACACCCCTGCACTATATCAGCGATTCTTAAACTTTGTTTTCTGAGGGTCACAGAGACTTTCAAATTACATCACTGCCACTTTCCTAATCAGTAAATAATTGCTGCTGCTAATGGAACAGACTGTGTTTCCTTTATAGCATTCATAAACCTAAAACTGCTTATTTTTTTCTTAACCAGTTGCTGGTTAACAATAAGTGCTGATCTGTCCCAAGTCAAAAATCATTTGCATCTGGTGTCTCAGATTCCATTTCTGGATGGCCACAATAGCTTCAGGTTTTTGCTGTAGCCAATGTTATAATTAGAAGCTGATTCTTACTGTTAATGATACATGTTACTTTATTTATTTTATTTGACTTGGCAGTGCAAAGTATTTTCCGCTAGCAGTAGTAGTAGTAATAGTTATTAATAAAGAAGCTGGAATGAAAACCAGCATCCACAGCAGCCTTCCAGGAACTGAATTTGAGAACCCGGAGCTATATTGCTTGACCAGAATCAGCATGTGAAGTGCGATCGCTGGTGTATGAAGAACATGAGAGTGGTGATGCCCACAGTGACTTTCTGTCAGAAAGAAAATCCAATAGCCAAAAACATTAACAGATTATACTTGTGATTGTCAAGGTATACAGTCACTTTGCAGAGTAAATGCCATATCAACAACAACAACATTTATTACTATCACACAATGTAAAGCTCAAAGTGCTTTACCAGATGTCAAAGAAATTATTACAAGAAAAGGAACAAAAATTTAATTAGGTAAGAATAAAAATGAGCAAGTGATACAAAATAAATCAATACAAGCTTGCATTACATAGATATCTCTCTATTATAAAAAAAAAATCCTGGGACTGGACGAGACTTTTTAGCCTGGGACAAGTTGTGACTTTTTCAGAGAGATACTTTCATGTCCTGTGAGACGAGACTTTGTGCCAAGAGATTTAACCATGCCCGGGGCTGGAAGTAAAAGACAAAGAGTAGATGACAAAGTAGATCATCGTAAAGAATTAAAAAATGTTGGCACGATACACATGCAGAGCAGGTTAGAGATAATGAAAGTACTAAAATTCGAAAGTCTCAAAAAATTATAGTAAAGATCGCATTAGCTCAAACAAATGGAAATTATTAGTTGGTGAAATAACGGAACAGCGAAAAGAGATTGAATATATTGTTCGGCTTTAAACTTTAAGTCGGAAACTTGTAGATCATCTAATCTGTGTTGCCATCAACGAAAAGTAGTGTTTCTTCCCAATTTAGAGACATATCTGTGAAAATTAAAAGATTTGTTGTTTGGTGAAAGTGAAATCCACATTCACAAATAGCAGAGATGCGAAGTGGGGCTGGCGTGTAGAGCAGGCTGGGGGGTTGGCAAGCGAAGCGAGCAGAGGGTGAAGCCCCCTCGTATATAATTAGAGTCTAATATATAATATCATACTCTAAGTCTCAAAAGATGAGTAAGGTCAAATGGCAGGTGGGATAGAACAAAAAAAAAGCTGAAGAAAAAAAAAATCTGCAGGAGTTCCAAGACCAAAAGACCACCTTTTATTTTAAATTCATTTATTACAAATGAAGTGCTAAAGGTTATTGAGGCTTGCTAAGTGTCACACAGTAAGTTAGTGGTGAGCATTGGATAAACCAGCTTGGGCTTCATAGGCTCTCTATTCACGCTTAAACCAAAACAACCTGTTTGGAAAGATGATTATCACATCTCCACTTTTTATTTATTGTTAGTGATGATAAATGTTGTGGTCGAATAAGGTAATGCAGGTCTTACAGGTAAATGTTGGGGCACCAACCTGGGCATCCCTGTTTAATGCAGTCATAGGTTAAAGCAAGCACTGATGGCATATTGCTGCACCCACCACACAACAAACCACCTGGATTGGAACCCAAGTGCAGCGGGTGACACCTCAGCACCAGTCACAGGAAATGTAATGAAAAGGACACTTAGCACGCCAAACAAAAAACAAAAAAAGAAAAGCCAAAAATAGGAAAGCCATCTGGCTAAGATAACAAGATTTGTCTTTCTCTTCAAGTGATCGGGTGCTCCATTCTACAGTGCAGTCCGCATCCTTCATTAATGGGTGGGAAACTGTAAGGGGCGGAGTTAAATGCCCTCACTGGGCACCTTCTTGGTACTGTGGAGGGAAGAAAAGAGCGCAAGTGCCCCATCTTGACCTCGGGTGGTCGTATCTGCTTCAGATGAGCCTGGAGGGTGACCCAGAGATGTATATGCATGACAATGTGTTTACTTATCAGCCATCATTGTTCACTTCTCTGCCTCTTCAAGCAACACAGACAGAACAAAGAGCATCCAATAATTGTTGAGTGTGATCCATTCTTAGATCTCCTATCATAACCTTGTGACAATTTATATTCCATTCTAAAGTTCCTTTCCCTCACTATTAATTTTAATGCCTGTTCATTGTTCTATTTTAAAATTGCCATTCCTGTATTAAATTACAACTCTGAATTTTTTCATTTTTATTTTGAGGGAGGCAATATGGCAAGGCTATTGATTCAAACTAGTCACTGTAGTCTTGCCACTTGTAAGATGTGTAGTTTAAGTATACCATCTTGCTCATATTTTGCTTTGCTGATTATGTGTGCTATTCCTTTGTGCATATTGTGACAAGAATGACCCTGTAGACAAAACAAAAAAAGGTTTCTGTTATATGCATCAGCTGCCAAAATAACTTATCTTAATAACTTATGATGTCAGGCAGTCTGGACAGGTCGAGGTCTTAAGTAATGTTCTATCAAAATGTTGCGTTAAGATTTCATGCTCATTCTCTCTCTCTTGTTCATTTTTCCTCTGTCTTCTTTACAATGCAGGAGGCAAACCTTACTTCATCCCAGATTATCTGACAGATCATGTGACCTCTTGCCTGGGCTTATATTACATGTCTGAGATTCAAAGCTTCAAAGGGAATTGTACCAGGTGTCACCTGATGAAGACAGATGTAATTCATTTATGAGTGGCAAAGAGCCACACAAGTGGGAAATGAGTGTAAAATGTTGTTGTGCTGTTGGGGATAAAAAGGTGTCTCTGAGAAATACTACTACTTCACCCATGCTGTGAATAACACCACAGAATACAGCAACAATGCAATGAACTTCAGAATGAATTGAATTGTGTGATCTCCTTTCAAGAATACCTGATCTTTTATAACCTAGTTTGGCAATCAATCAGACTATCTAGAGATCACATACTGATCAACTTAAGTAATATCTCCTTAAATACATGTTACGTTGGGTTAGTTTGTAATGAAGAGCAGGAGAAATATACAGGGTGAGCCGAAAAGAAGTACCACATTTCAAACGTTTTTTGTACAAAAACGCTACAAGATAAAATAAATTTCATTACGACACAAGAAAGGATATACAAAATAGATTTTTTTTCTGTGTTTTAAAAATGACATATTGGAGGTGGTGTCCATCATTAGCGATATACTCTTCAAGACGATTTCTGAATGCTCGCCTGACTCGTTCGGCGATTTCAAAGGGAATAGTGTCAATTTTGTGGCGAATAGCGTCCTTGAGGGCTTCAAGGTTTTGAGGTCGGTGCGTGTATACCTTCAACTTGAGATATCCCCACAAAAAGAAATCACACGGAGCAAAATCAACCGTACGTGAAGGCCACCCAACAACGCCGCACACGGGGATCAGCTTCCCCAGAAACATTTCCCGCAAAACATGCATGGATTTCTGCACTGTATGAGCTGTTGCTCCATACTGTTGAGACCAGACATCCATTACATCCATTTCTTCTACAGTAGTTGTGGCCACAAAAAGTTCTCTAGCATTTCAATGTAACGTTCTGAAGTGACGGTGACCGTTGCTCCCCCCTTCTCAAAAACGTAAGGGTCTACAATGCCAAATTCTGCAACACTGCACCAAACTGTAACACGCTTACTATGCAGGGGTCTCTGAAAAAGTTCACGAGGGTTGGTTTCAACCCAATAGCAAAATTTTGCTTATTTATGCAACCATTCAAATGGAAATGTATCTTGTCACTGCACATAATGATGGCATGTCGATGAACAGTTTGCAGAATGTTCACACACAACTCTCTACAGCTCTCTCAGTCTCTGTCAGTTAGTTCCTGCACTACCATCATTTTGTATGGATGGAAACTAAGGTCCTCATGCAAAATCCTCCTCAAAGACGTGTTGGAAATGCCTAAGGCAGAAGCGTGTGTGCACGCTGAACGTCTAGGAGACAGCAAAACTGATGCCCTTATGTGGTGTTATGGGTCCACAGCTCTCCCACCAAAGGCCGTTTTTATTTAAATAAATAATCACCGCGCTCGCAGCTTAGCGAGGGGGACGTGGTGGCTATAGCAAGCCGCAGGGCAATCTGCGGTGTGGGCGTTTTTCACCTAAGTGCACAGGTGAGAGACTGCCCACATCCGTGATCATTCCTGTGGCTAATGGGCTGCAGCTGCTATGTTCTCTCTGCATATAAAGAGAAGCGCGAGTCGGTTAGAGGAGAGGTAAAAAGAAAAGAAAGGGAAGAGAAGAGGAGTCGTAGTAGAGGTCGCTCCCGCTGAGTGAACGAGTAGCAGGGGTGACCAGTGAAGGGCGACTGGCCACGTAAGGCCAAGAAGGCAGCGGGAGTCGAGAGGCTTGTGAGTAGGAGTCCCAAGGTGAGCGTCCTGGCCCTTGGGTTAAAGCCAAGTCTCGATCGGGAGAGCGGAACCGAAGCCAGGGATCAAGGAGCATCCAGATCATTTTGTGTGGAGAGAAGGCCAGCTGCAGAAAGGGCTACTCTCCTGTTGCGTGGCCCCGATGGGAGAAGCAGGGGAGCTGCCAGGTAAAGGACACCGGGCTTAAGATTGATTTTAAAAGACTCCCTTCAGTATTGCTTTGTTTTAACCTCGTTTTAAAGGAATGTTCTATTTATTTATTTTAATCACCACGTTTCATTTTATGGATTATTTATTTATTGAACGTTGCACGACTGCACTTTACTTTGAACGTTTTGTTTGGAATTGTTTAATAAAAGCACTTTGCACATTTTATACATCATCCCCTTGCTCATTGTTATTGTCCCACTGTCTAGCTCATCGGTGACATTACCGACGGTGTTGGGTTCAAGAGCTCCCTAACAGGAGATGGGAGCATGTTGCAGAACCCGCATCGTCACACCTTACAGCTTGGATGTTTTTAGGCATTCGAACAGTCCGAGGACAGCCTGGAGATTTTCTGTTCAATGTTGTACCCATCAGATTTGGATGCCTCTGCCGATCCTAATGTGATTTGGGAGACCTTCCATGACAAGACTCTGAAGGTTGCTGAGGGTTATGTTGGTGTTACTGGTGCTCCCAGAAGGAGGTGTTTCATCTTGCAAGGCACCCTGGATATCATGGAGAGGAGTCGCAGCACACGGCTCAATGGCATCTCTGGTCTGTACCAGGAAATGAGAAGGACGGCTGTGAGGGCTCTGAGGGCAGATAAAGAGGCGTTTGTTAGAGGAATCTGTGAGCAAGTGACACACCATCTGTGATCTAGCGACCCACATCCTGCTTACAGAGGAATTGAAGCATTACGCACATCTGAATCTGTTCCTCGGAGAGTCGCAGTCAGGGCAGCTGATGGAACGGTCCTTATGGATGACACTGCAGTTGTGACCCGCTGGGCTGGCTACTTTGAGCAGTTGTTCAAAGCTGATCCTCCGGCTAGGATGTTGGATATCTCTGGGTCCACGGTCCTTGAGGATGATCCTCCAATTACAGTAGCTGTGAACCACCCAATCTCACAGATTGCACAGGTGATGAACCAGCTGAGGTAAGGAAAGGCTGCAGGGATCTGTGGTATCCGGGGTGAACATCTCCAGGCTGGTGGTAAGGCTGTCCTCCTGGCATTGCAAGCAATCTTTGCTTCCATTTGGGAGACTGGCATCATCCCAAGTGACTGGAAAACGGGACTTGTCTTCCCTATCTGGAAAGGGAAGGGTGATCGCCTGGATTGCAGCAACTACAAGGGGATAACATTGCTCTCGGTGCCGGGTAAGGTCCTTGCTAGGGTCGTCCTCAATAGGATCAGTGATCACTTGCTCACTCACCAGCGAATGGAACAGTCTGGTGTTATGCCTAAGAAGTCTACCTTCGACCGCATCCTGGCACAGAGGGTTCTCATGGAGCGCAAATGCGAATATCGGCAGAGTTTCTTTGCAGCCTTTGTCAATTTTCGTAAAGTGTTCGACTCAGATGATCAAGCTGCCCTATGAGGCATCCAGAGAGTTCGCGGGATCCCCTCAAGGTTGCTGGATATCATGACCGGCCTGTATACTGGTACTGTGAGTGCTGTGCAGAGTGGAGGCAGAACCTCTGTATTTTTCCCAGTTGATTCTGGGGTTCATCAGGGGTGTGTCCTTGCTCCTACTCTGTTCAATGCTTGTATGGACTGGGTGTTGGGCAAAGTCGTGGGGTCCAGTGGCTGTGGGGCATCTGTTGGTAAAGAAAGATTTACGGATCTTGACTTTGCTGACGATGCTGTGTTCTTCGCAGAGTCAATAGAGGCTGTGATCGGGGCACTCGAGAGACTGGGCGAGGAGTCTGAGTGTCTGGGCTTGCGAGTGTCCTGGATAAAAACCAAGATCCAGGCCTTTAATGACCTCTTGGGCACAGCCATCAGCAGTGTGTCTGTTTGCAGAGAGAGTGTTGACCTTGTCGAGAGGTTTACTTACCTTGGCAGTAACATTCATGTCTCTGGTGACTCTTCCTATGAAGTAAGTAGATGGATTGGGAGAGCAAGGGGGGGTCATGAGGTTGCTGCAAAGGGGTATGTGGTGCTCCTGATATCTATGCAAAAGGACGAAGGTCCAAGTCTTTAGAGTCCTGGTGCTTCCTGTCTTACTATATGGCTGCGAGACATGGACGCTATCCAGTGACCTGAGAAGAAGACTGGACTCCTTTGGTAATGTGTCTCTCCAGAAAATCCTTGGGTACCATTGGTTTGACTTTGTGTTGAATGAGCGGTTGCTCATGGAGTCCTGAATGAGGCACATTACCTGCATTGTGAGGGAGCATCAGTTACGGCACTATGGCCATGTGGCGCGTTTCCCCGAGGGTGATCCAGCTCATAAGATCCTCATTGTTGGGGACCCGAGTGGCTGGACCAGGTCAAGGGGTTGCCCACGTAACACCTGGCTGCGGAAGATAGAGGGTCATTTCTGGAGGGTGGGACTGGACCGTGTGTCTGCCTGGGGGGTTGCTAACCGGGATCCTGAATTGTTTTGTCATGTAGTGGGTGCGGCAACACACTGTACCAGTGTATGCTCCCCAACTTGACTTGACTTGTTGTACCCATCTGTCTAAATTTAGTGTAGTGATGATGGATTCGTTGTTTTTGAAGAATGTTTCGACAGCAAAAGCATGGTGCACACCGGACCAAGGCATGTTGCCAAATGAAAACTACAAGGGATCACCTATCAAAGGACCCCCACCCCAAACCAGTCAGCTGCCTCCACCTCACGCAATGACCTTGGGAATTGTGGTACTTCATTTTGGCTCACCTGTATTACCAGTGGAGATGTTAATTACAAGGTCTTTATGCTAGTGGTTTTATTTGTTTTATTTAATTCATCACTCTTTGGGTATTAAAATATGACATATGCCTTATTTTACATATCTTGCTTAAGTGTTATTAATTCATTGAAGAGGTTGTGGCTATGCAGATGTTTGTTATGGTCTGTCATGGGTATGTTTTATAGTACAACGTTACTGAGAAACTAGTATAGTTTTATTAAGATGTGCACCATGGTACAATGTCTGTTTTGTTCACATTGTGCATTTACGAGCCTCTGTTCACCAGACATTCAAGCCCTTACATCTTTCTTTCCTTGTGCGTCCTGTTGCCTTTATTCATCAGCCATTAAAGCCCTCATGTAGATCCTGGATGACATTAGGCCCAGGCACAGACACCAGACATTTTGTCGTTTTACATACGTAGCTATGGCGTAGCAATAGATTGTGCAGATTATGCAAAGCACAAGGGGCCCACTCAGAGCCATATAGACTTTTTTATTTTTATTTTCAATAACTTATTTAAAACCGTGGATTCACAGTCTCGATGCAGTGGCTTCAACGTTCAATGCCTTGTTACCATCAGCTTTGACCTCGATGGCTGTTGACGAATTGTATGCCATGCTTTCAACCCATCCTGTCAACCAAGTCGACTGTTTTCGAAGTAGCTCAACTGTTGCTGATAAGTCACTGTGCACCGTTGTCTACGTTCAGTGACATTTGCACAGCTTACATGATACTGCTGACTAAGCCATTGACAGTTGCTGCGGGTAGACAATCGTTCTCCAAGTTAAAACCCATCAAAAATAACTTCAGAAGCACCACATCACAAGACAGACTTAGTGGCTTGGCTGTACTCTCAATGGAAAACGAGTGCCCCAGACATCTTGACGTATCAAACATTGTTGTTGACGCAAGTGAGTATTTTAAGGTACTAGTGATATTAGAAGCAATATGATTTGTGAATTGTCAGTTAGTTCGATTTTTGTAAGCTTTAACAGTTTAACGTATCTGTAATCTGTTTTAATGTGTACCTTAGTATGGCTTACTGTGTATTAGTGTCACTACTGTGAGGATTTGTGAGCGTGACCACTTTATGATGTCCATTTTCTCAGAACTTCTGTAAACCAGGTCAATTGTGTAGTAGTATCCTGTCAGCCAGTGTTATCGTTTTAATTTGTTACAAAGTGAAATTGCTTCATTTTATAGCACAGAACAGTTTCTACTTTGTAGCTTACATTATATTTTAATCATCTTCCTTCACAAAGTTGTCTTGGAAAAGGAAGCAGGTCCACATGTTACAAATACTGCATGTATGTACTAGTACTGCTACCCACACCTCCCACATTCCATTCCCACAATTCATTTTATTTATGCTAACTTACAGCGGCGGTAATAAAGCGATTTAAAAAGTTATTACAAATTCCATTTAGAGAACTGATTTGTTTGTCACCAGCGTGTGATCTGATAGTGTCACGGTTGCGGACACCACTGCCCAGCCAGCCCATAGGATCTAGCTGTGAATACATTTCTAACAGTTATGCTAGACAGGAGGGGCCCACCTCAAGGCGCTGCATAGGGGACTTCAGCAAGTTAGCTATGCCACTGATACTTAGGATAGAGGCTTACAGGCTTATTTGTATTTTACATTTGATGCTCAGAATATTTTATAAATGCAGTAAAAAGGCACAGGAAAAAAACTCTGTCAAGAAATAAGTTATCTTAAGTGAAGTGGCAAAGCCACCTTAAGGGCTACTAAGCTACCCTTCATATTAAAGAAAAGAACATGCCAAGAAAAAAAAGAAACTTGTGCTTCTTTACAGATACTTTAATTTCCTTCTTAACTATTGATCAAAATTTTTGATGTAAAGGATACAACATTAAATAGCAGAGAAGAAAATATCCTACTATTTTCAAGCTCCACTCAACACAAATTAGGGTGACAGAGGGAACAAAGTCCATTCTGGAAATATAAAGCATAAGGCACAAATTAACTCTGGGTAAGACTTCAGTCTTTAATGAGTTACATGCAAATCTCTCCATTTAAAAATATGCTTAATTTTGGGGGAGATAGGGGAAGAGCATATCTGAAGACAGGAACCAACACTAAACGGGGAATCAGTCCTTTGTGGGCACACTCATACAATAACACATCGTCCCTCATGCCATGACAATTTAGCGCCAACAACTAAACTAACACATATGCTTGGGATGTGGGAGGAAACTCAAGAACCTAAAATAATGTTCACAGAAAGTGGCCAGGCTAGGATTCAGACTACATCTCCAAGCTGTAGCTCTTGCTTAATTGATGAAAAGTCATAAATTGCTGCCTTCTGTAACATTTGGAGCCATGGTTTCAATATTATGTGACTCAGCATAGTTCACATAAGTTCAGTGTTATCAATGTAGTAAAATACAACCTGTACCTCTGTTACAAAAGGCTTGAAATGTATCACAGCAGTCTGTGAGGTTTGTACCACAGTACATGATGGGAAGATGGGAAGAGACAAGTGGTAGGTTATTAAAAGAGTTGGTGTATCCCGTGGTCTGATGGTCAGTTTATAGTCAACAGTTACTGTGCGCTATTTCCATTTACCTTATACATGCAAAAGATTGTAGTCCATGATTGGCAAATGCATGTTCTTATATTGGAAACAAAGACAGTAAGAAAAGTATAAAGCTCTGGCAACTGCAATGAACAATAGAGATCATCTACGGATGGATGGAAGACGTTGCTTCTGCCCGCACCTAGGAAACATGCCTCCTGCACCCTTCAGAAGTGGCCAGAGCTGACTGTAGGAACCCCACAACTGCATACTTTTTCCAGTACCTCTCTTTCGAAAATTGTATTATAGTGATTGGCCAGCCGATATTAACATAAGCTAAGTGCATCCTTCCTTTAGTGTTGTTTTCTCTGTCTTCATTTTAGAATCACAACTGTACCTCTAGGTAAGGATATAATGTTTTATTGTATAATATATATTTATATATGGACATTTGGTTTGGTAAAAGCTGCAATCTTCAAGCATATCTATCTATCTATCTATCTATCTATCTATCTATCTATCTATCTATCTATCTATCTATCTATCTATCTATCTATCTATCTGTGCATTCTTGCCAAAACAAATTTAAAGTCTGGAATTAAACTTCAAATTAATTTTCTAAACGTTTGGATGTGAATCCACTGCTAGATAAACTTGGTGTCCTTATTCATCACCAAACCCAATAATTAACTTGCTCACACTTCAAATGTGTTTCTGATATTAATCTGGTTGGTTATTATAGTTTGAAGGAAATCTTGTGCTAAGCAATATCATTAAATGCCTGCTCACAGTTTTCGCTATTAGGTGTCACTATATTTTTATTAACCTATTACAGGTGTCCTTCTTTTCTCTTGCATTATCTCAGTATTTGACAGTTGCTTTTCTTGTTACTCTGGTTCCACATCATTTTGTAGTTCATTTCCTGTTTTCAGTGCAATGCCACCTTTTACATTATAGTCTTCTCCAAATATGCATTTATTTCTGTTACCTCTGTCCCCCTAGGTGATCCTTTCATGTCTCAATGGCTGTTAAGGTTGTAACACAGACCTTCATAATGGGGTACGGCTAATTCCAAACATCAGATTTCTGAAACTGAATTGCTACACTATGGTGGACTACTTGGGCAAGAATTATAAATTACATAATCTGGATTGGCATTGCTCCAAATGCCACATTATGAAGTCCAACATAAACAGAGGTAATACAAAGTGCCTATAAATAAATAAAACACATTATTGCCACTTAGACTTTGGAGATGTGATTTGTTCCACTATCTTTAGCCCTCACAACCAAATCAGAGCTTCTTATTCAACTAGTGAAATTATCGAACATGTATTTAATTCTAATCATAATTATTCTCAGAAAATGTATTCACTTTTCTCCCAATTCCTTTTTTTAAAGCCTAGACCTCCTTAAGCTCACTGAAAAATAGGATTCCCACCTTCAGTAACTGAACATAAGGAGGTCTGGCTAGAGGAATGTCTCTAGGACTGCATCGCTCCTCACCAGAAATTTCTCCTCACTTGTTTGGAATCAGTTTACTCAAAAATAAATCATATAATCATGATCACACTTCTTCTAAAAATGAGCCAAAGGACATCTGACCGCTCAAATTTCCACCCAATTTCTGTAATGAAGACTGATCCCAAGCTACTCTAAAGGTAATTGACAGGCACATGGAATCAGTCATCTATTAATTTATCCTGATTAGATCTGCTCTGCCTGAAAAGTGAAGGCAAACAGCAAGCAGAACAGGACCAGGAGTTGAGAGGTAAATCAAGGTCTAGAAACATGTTTAATTGATTTTCTCCAGTGTTTTTTAACACTGACAATTTGATACTTTATTATTATTTATTTATTGATCTGAAGTCAGTCCAATTGTTCATTAATATTTTTCTACCATTATGTTGTTTTACTGTTATTGTCACCATTTTGAGGCACTTGTTTATTACCAGTGGCCATTTTGTGGTTACAAATGAATTCCCATTGCCAGGTCATAATGGCAAAATGGTAGCCCTTAATGACTTCATGACTCTTATTAAAATCAACAGTTTATGATACAAAAAAAACCTACTTTGTTTTATTAAAAACATTTCAGGGAGAAACATTTTGACTTTGATTCCAGGTAACGCTTCTGACTTGTTGTTTGGTTACATTTTGACTTCCTGGCTTTTCAGACTCTTGCTTTGTCCTTTCACATTAAGTCCCTACTTCCATGAAACTAAAAATATCAAAATGAAAATGTCAATTAGAATTTGTTTTGACATTTAGAAACTTAGATACAGAAGCTACTGCGCCACCATCTTAAATAAGGGCATGGTGATTATGTCACGTGATGAATGTCTGGTGGCAATCAGTTGTCATCACTAATAACAAAATGTCATAGCAGTAAGTCGGGGAAACCCAAAATGATTTTGATCACCTCTTAAAGCACAGTACAAATTAAAATAAATAATAATAATAATAATTCCTTACTTTTTTATAGCACTTTTCTCACTACTCAAAGTGCTTTTGTGAGTGGGGAGCCACTTCAACCACCATTAATGTGCAGTATCAACGTGGATGATGCAACAGCAGTCATTTTTGCACCAGTACACATTAGCTGTTAGATGGTGAAGGGGTAAGAGAGAGAGATAGCCAATTAGAGACCTGGGATGATTAAGGAGCCAGAATGACTATGCCATGGAGGGCAATTTAGCCAGGACATCTGGATACACCCTACTCTTTACAAAGGATGCCCAGGGATCTTTTATGAGCACTCAGTTTCACATCTCATCCGAAGGACGGCACCATTTTTACTGCACAGTGTCTTCATCATTGCACTGGGGCATTGGGATCCACATTCTGACTACAGGGTAAGTGCCCCCTGCTGGCCTCATCAACAACTCTTCCACCAGCAAACCAAGCTTTTTTCCTAGTTGGTCTCCCATCCAAGTAATGGCCAGGCCGGAACATGCTTAGCTTCTGGTTGTTGACCTGTTCTGAAGTGCATGTGGTATGGCATATGAAAATGATTCCAGAGTTCTTTTGACTTTAATTTTCAGTATTTGTTCTGGGCTTTGAGTACTCTGCTTTATTTTATTAACTTTCTGGATTTTGACCAATGCCCTTTTGTTTTTTTCTTGTGATCTGATGTTTATTGACCTCTTAAAGGTTGGTAAAATACAATCAGACTCTCAAAAGAGAAAAAACAGTATAGAATGGGAACTTTGACTGTGGATGATATAATAAAAAATCAGTAATTAAGAATCCACTATGGCACAGCTGAGTAAGCTGCAGTTTGCAACAGAAAAGTGAAAAAAAACTAATTGGTCTTGACTGAGATTAACAATATACATCCTAAACAGAAGAGATAAAGTGATTGCTTCACCATAGATGTCTATGAGTAAAATCAGGGACAGTTACATTTGGATGGGACACAGCAATCTGTATGTTATTTTCCAGTTCAGATATACCAGAGGCGGAGGCACCATTCATCAATGCAGTGGAAAACCCTAAATAAAGACGGTTCATCAATTTTGTTTTATAGACCCATTGGAATGCAAGAATCAGGTGAAACTGATAGATCTAACAGTAGACAGGTTTAAGGAGTACAGGGGACTCAATGGACAAAAATATTTGAAAATTATGTACCATGTAGTAAACCAAAGGAAAAACATTCCCAAAAGACATGTATAAAAGTTCCTTGGGCTTTGGTTGCACAGAGGTGAGAGAATGAGGTAGGATTTAGACTCATTACTGATCGCATCTGTGGGGTAGGATAAAAATGATCAATAAATTAAAACTGGATGCATTAAAAAGATTGGTTCCTAAAAGCAATGGCTATGTTTTTGGAAGGCAGCATATCTCAAAATAGAGGTGAATGGAAATACCGGTAGTTCTTGTTGTCATACTGATTGTATAGAAAAGTGGTGGTAGGAAAACTTTTCCCTTTCCTTTCCATGTCATAAGGCACCTGAATTCTTTGGGTCAAAACATTACATAGACAATATCTGCCTCATCTCATCTGCCATATTACTGATGCAGTCCCAACTTCATACTTCATCCAGGAGCACGTTTTTTCACTAGATGCAAAGAAGGCATTCTATCATATTATTTGGGCCTTGTTTTGGTAGGTATTATTAGGAACAAGTTAATAGTTATTTATATTTGTTGTTTATATTTTTAGTGTTATTTCTCTTACATCTTTTTGTCACCATTTTGTATACTTGCTTTATATGGTGCTACCATTTTAAAGTTTATGTTGTGAGGACATTGAATTGCCTGGTATGTGAGGCAACCACATTCATGCTATGAAAAACAGTTGCATGTATTAAACATTGTATGATTACTGGTGTTTTTGAAAAATTTGTAGAGCTTTATAAATTTGACTCTACAACTTAAAAGTGTTTAATGATTTTAAATTATGCACACTATCCAGTCAAAAGTTTTAGAACACCTCAGTTTTTCCAGTTTTCCAGCAAATTTAATCAGTTGAAATGCAGTGAACGACCTATAATGGTAAAAAGGAAAGCAGTAATCTACCAGAGGGTTAAATTTAATGTTCAGCTTAGCAAAATCTGAAAAAAAGGAAATTTCAGAATATTATAAATGGGCCTTCTTCAGAGAACAATTAAAAGGTTACGAACTACAGATATTCTGCAACAATTAAAGTATATTAAGCCTTGCAAGTTGAAGCAAACAATTTATACAGGTGTCCCAGCTTTAGTTGATTACTGAAAAACCCCCTGTCTGTCTTAAAGCAGAGTTGGAACAGACTTTGTTACTAAACCCTCTGAAGTACTACTTGGACAACATTACAGCAATAATGATAAGAAAACAGCAATTAACAAATGAAATGATTGACACTTAGAAGTATAGGTCTTTCATTTTGAGAAACTACAAAAAAAAAATCAAAATGTCAATGAGTATTGTGTCCTATACAATCCAAAGGCAATTGGAAACTGGAAGAAACTCTGATAGGAAGAGATCTGGCAGGCCCAAAGTCACAACCCAATCCCAACCCAAAGACGAGACTTTGTCCAGTCTGCTGTAGTCCACAGCCGGTATTTCAAGGCCCTATTTTGTCCTTTAAGGAATGGCTTTCTTACTGCCACTCACCCTTTCAACCCTGAAGCACAAAGTCTCCTCTTCACAGTGGAAACTGAGACTTGCTTTTTTCAACCACTGTTAAGCTGTGCTTAAAGCTTTTATGCTGTGAGGCGCCTATTACGCAAGCTGGTGACCCTCAGAAACTTATCTTCTGATTGGGTTGTGAAGTCAGATAACATGTTTTTTGTATTAAAATTAAGTTTCTATGCCTTCCTGCAATTTTGTCATTTTATTTAGAACTAATTATGTTGCCAATTTGGTCATCACAGGTGTTGCTATTTTGTCTTCATGTTGCTATGGACACCTTGCCTGTGAGGGGGGACCCAAAAACTAATTAATGATGTGTTTAAAGGTCACCTGTGCAGCACTTCTTGATCTAAGTTCAGAGATAAACTCTTATGTGCCTTTGCACCAAAATACTTGTTCTTTTCGTGTACTTTTGGTTAAGACCCTGTTCCAGAATATTTTGATGCTAACTTTTGCCTAATACAGTATCTTGGTTTTGTCGCCTGTGCTGACAATCTCCCGTTTTTTGACTTTTTTTGCTACATCCTGGCCTTGTCTTTTCTCTTGATCAGGCTCATTAAAAGAAGAACAGTCCTGCAATGTTAAGTTTAGTAGAGCCCAGTGGAGTTTTTGATTGATCTTAATATTTAGTATAAAAACTTCTACAATGACCTGAATATACTTTTGAAAAGCCCCTCAAAATATTTCGAGATATGTGACACTTTCTAACTAAAAACTAAGAGGACGACCATGTATACTCATGTATAAGTCGGGTCTTGAAACCTGAAAAATCAATTATAAAATCAGACCCCGACTTATATGGCCATTCAAAAATGCGACACTTAAATTGTTTTTGTTTTTTTACATCTTCTTGCCTCCTCCAATCTCACATCAGTTTCTCAGATGCATTGAATTTTGTTGCAGCAAACCAGCTACCAATTTCTTTTGCCACTTCAATGACATTTAATTTAAAACTAGCTTCATATTTTCTTCTGATCAAATGCTCCATTGTAGATAAGGGATACTCTTATGATAAAGGTGTATAAGGGTGTGAGATACAAAAAACACAAATCAGTGCAAATGTTGCTTCTGAATAGTTCGGGTATTACCGTGTGGTCACGTAGGCACAATACATAGAAAAAAAAGGCTGTGTGCTCCATGATTACTCTCTCAGGTGGGTGTTAGCATATCATAATCTCTTGGACCAATTGTGTGAGTTTTCCGCATTCGACTTATACGATCAACATTATAAAGTACCAGAAATTATACAGTAAAATCAAGTTCCGACTTATCCGCAAGTATATACAGTATGGTATTTTTGAACATTTGCATTGGTCATAACAGTTGTTAAAGGAATACTCCACAAAAACATTACTTTTTGTTTATATGTTACTTAACTCTTGCAGTTTATAGTGTTGACTCAGACAGAAATTTATACTTTCCATTTTTGTTCATGATATTTTTGTAAAAATACATTGATAATGTGAGCATACAGCTTGGTGACTTAACATGTAGATTACACAACACAAGTAAAGTGAGATTTTTTTTCATGGAAGATTTTGATATTGTTTGCTGTTGTCCAGCATTGGTCACCATAGACACCTTTTTATCAGAAATTTTATTATCTCTACTCTTCATGAAAACATAAAATTAAAATTCTCCACAGCATCCAATATTGTGGAATCAACAAAAATACGACCTATGCAGTTCTGGTGTGGGTAATGATAATGGGGCATTTGTAAACCCACTTTCACACTTTGACTACAAGTTTGACTTTGTGTTTTGGGCTTGAAAACAGTATTACAGCCTGTTTTGATTTTGCACTCAGCACTTTACAGACTTCTCCTGTTTCTTAAAAATCCATTTTTGGATGCACAACTGACTTCCTGTCAGCACACATGTGATGTTAAGCTGTCTTTAGGTCCTGGTCCTGTCAGCACATTGTCACACTTTGAGATATTTTTAATGGTTCATGGATTAGAATGTCCTAATTGTGACGGTACAGGTTCTAATTTCCCCCTTGTTGTTTTTTCTTCTGTCTCTGTCTGAGATCAGTCTTTAAGATATGTGGAGTTCTTCAACTTTCTTCTGTTGCCTCTCACCCTCTTCTCGATTTCTCTCATTCTCTATCTCTCCATTTGAACCCTGTCTCTGATCTGTATGCTGCTTTGGAGAAAAGGACCTGTACCAATTGGCTAGACAGAGGGACCGAGCTAGGAAAGATGTGCAGCAGGTTAGGGTGATAAAGGATAAAGATGGAAACATACTCACAAGTGAGGAGAGTGTGTTGAGCAGATGGAAAGAGTACTTTGATAGGCTGATGAATGAAGAGAATGAGAGAGAGAGAATGTTGGATGATGTGGAGCTAGTATATCAGGAAGTGCAATGAATTAGCAAGGAGGAAGTAAGGACAGCTATGAAAAGGATGAAAAATGGAAAGGCCGTTGGTCTAGATGACATATCTGTGGAAGCATAGAGGTGTTTAGGAGAGATGGCAGTGGAGCTTTTAACCAGATTGTTTAATGGAATCTGGGAAAGTGAGAGGATGCCTGAGGAGTGGAGGAGAAGTGTACTGGTGCTGATATTTAAGAATAAGGGGGATGTGTAGGACTGTAGTAACTACAAGGGGATAAAATTGATGAGCCACAGCATGAAGTTATGGGAAAGAGTAGTGGAAGCTAGGTTAAGAAGTGAGGTGATGACTAGTGAGCAGAAGTATGGTTTCATGCCAGGAAAGAGCACCACAGATGCAATGTTTGTTCTGAGGGTGTTGATATAGAAGTATAGCGAAGCCCAGAAGGAGTTGCATTGCGTCTTTGTGGACCTGGAGAAAGTATATGACAGGGTGCCTCCAGAGGAGTTGTGGTATTGTATGAGGAAATCAGGAGTGGCAGAGAAGTATGTAAGAAGTATGTATGCGTGACCGTGGTGAGGTCTGCGGTAGGAGTGACAGATGCATTCAAGGTGGAGGTGGGACTACATCAGGGATCAGCTCTGAGCCCTTTTTTATTTGCAATGGTGATGGACAGGTTGACAGACAAGATTAGACAGTAGTCCCCGTGGACTATGATGTTTGCAGATGATATTATGATCTGTAGCGAGAGAAGGGAGCAGGTTGAGGAGACCCTGGAGACATGGAGATATGCTCTAGAGAGGAGAGGAATGAAGATCAGTAAGAACAAGACAGAATACATGTGTGTGAATGAGAGAGAGGTCAGAGGAATGGTGAGGATGCAAGGAGTAGAGTTGGTGAAGGTGGATGAGTTTAAATACTTGGCATCAACAGTACAGAGTAATGGGGATTGTGGAAGAGAGGTGAAAAAGAAAGTGCAGGCAAGATGGAATGGGTGGAGAAGAGTGTCAGGAGTGATTTGTGACAGATGGGTATCAGCAAGAGTGAAAGGGAAGGTCTACAGGGCAGTAGTGAGACCAGCCATGTTTTCTTGTTCTTTATTTTGCCTTATACAATTTCTTGTATTAGGAATTTGTTAGTTTTCGCATACCCTTTGGGGTCAGAGCGCAGGGTCAGCCATTGTACAGTGCCCCTGGAGCAATTACAGGTTAAGGGCCTTGTTCAAGGGCCCAGCAGAGTAGGATCTCTTTTTAGCAGTGACGGGGATTCGAACCGGCAAGCTTCGGGATATCAGCGCATATCCTTAGCCTCAGAGCCACCACTATATGGGTTGGAGACGGTAGCACTGACCTGAAAGCAGGAGACAGAGCTGGAGGTAGCAGAGTTAAAGATGCAAAGATTTGCATTTGGGTGTGACAAGGATGGACAGGATTAGAAAGGAGTACATTAGAGGGTCAGCTCAGGTTGGATGGTTGGGAGACAAAGTCAGAGAGGCGAGATTGCGCTGGTTTGGACACGTGCAGAGGAGAGATGCTGAGTATATTGGGAGAAAGATGTTAAGGATAGAGCTGCCAGGGAAGAGGAAAAGAGGAAGGCCTAAGAGAAGGTTTATGGATGTGGTGAGAGAGGACATGCAGGTGATAGGTGTAACAGAACAAGATGCAGAAGACAGGATGATATGGAAGAAGATGATCCTCTGTGGCAAACCCTAACAGGAGCAGTCGAAAGAAGAAGAAGAAGAAGAAGAAAGAAGTGTGATCTCCCATCCTTCCCCATTTTATCTTTTAATATTGCACTCTCTTTTAAAAAAACTGATATTCTTGCAGACCTGAAACATTTGTTTTTTTGATTGTATAATAGCTGAACCAACTGAAAATTGATGGGACATCAACACATTAACTGATAATTGATTATTAATTCCATTACAAGGTAACAGCAGACCAAGGCTTATCATGGTAACACTGGCAAAAAACATATCAGCTAATCACAAAACACATCCTAAACCTGCACTTGCTCACAACAGGTAATTTAGCATTTCAAATTGATCCTAACTGCAAATATTTGTGATGTATGTTGAAACCAACAAATAAAATAAGGAAAAGCTATAGTCCAGTCCAAAGCTGCAGGTAACACGACAAATAATCAGTGCATCTGTCAAAAGCAACTACAATATGTCTACTTTCACAAAATTTTGTATTTACATTATTGTTCATACATCTTAAAAAATAGATTTAGTGGAGTTTCAAGAATTTCATTTGGGAGTCATATTAGGAGGGGCAATATCACAAAATGATCACAAAATAGCTAAGTGGATGTTCATGACATGTTGCATTTGTATTACAGAAAACCCTGTATAACATATTGATTTTATAGAGTTTAAAAATTTCATTCTGAATAAGGGTTCAACAGAGGAGACAATGTGAAACTGGTAGTTTTGCCCAGTTAACCAGTTTATTAATGTGGGATTAACCATCTGTTCATAAAACCACAGTAAACCAGGAAATTCAAAGAAGTAGCATTAATGGTTCCAGCCTGCCAAGGAGTTACCACAATTATGAAATCCAATCAAACAAACAACAACAAATTCTCAACTCATGGGAGCAAAGAAATTAATGGTGATCACAGTGGTAGTGTAGATGATGGATGGGACACTTGTTTTTCAGCTAGCAATGTCAATAGATTCAACATTTAATAAACATTTGCCTTCTTACCTTAACCTATTATACAAATAAACCCAGGCAACACCGGGTACTTTGGCTAGTCCTGAACTAAAGGTATAGTATAATGTTTAAATCTCATTTAATTTGTACATTTGAATTTGATGACAGCCTAAGAGAGGCACTCAAGAAATCGGTGCCTTGCATGTTAAGTTGACAATGGTGTAGATTTACCTGGGACCAACAGGAAAACGCATAATATGTATCTTATTACAATCTTAAACAATACCTATGCTAAAAACAGGCATAGGTGGCCTAGTAGTGTCAGCATATCTATCTATCTATCTATCTATCTATCTATCTATCTATCTATCTATCTATCTATCTATCTATATGTATATATAATGTAGAAATCAGTCAGTCAGTCATTATCCTAACTACAGGGTCACAGGGGTCTGCTGGAGCCAATCCCAGCCAACACAGGACAGGACAAATCACGGGCAGGGTGCCAGCCCACTGCAGGACACACACACACCCACAGACCAGGGACACACTAGGGACAATTTAGGATTGCCAATGCACCTAACCTGCATGTCTTTGGACTGTGGGAGGAAACCGGAGCACCTGGAAGAAACCCACGCAGACACGGGGAGAACATGCAAACTCCACGCTGGGAGGACCTGGGAAACGAACCCAGGTCTCCTTACTACGAGGCAGCAGCGCTACCACTGCACTACCGTGCTGCCCAAATGTAAAAATAAAAATACTAATTAAATTGTGCTAAATAAATAAAGATAAAATTATGAGTATATTGTAGGTCAAGTAAGAATAGCCCAAAACCATGCCGTGTGTCTTTAAATATGAAGCAATTAGTAAGTTAGTGGTTTGAAACATTACACTGGATGAGAAAAGCAGCTACATACCAACTGCAGTTAAGAAAAGAATGAAACCATTCAGTTTGTTGTCACACCCTCCAGTGCAAACCCTCTATATGGTTAATTTTAAGTTCTGTGGTTCTACAGCCTTGTAAATAGATCCGTTCATGTACTGTAAAATGACTTGGTCTTTCATTGAGGAGTGATTTATGTTCAACAATAAGGGTTCTCTTTGCAAGTGGACCAGAACAGCAAGTAAAACTACGCAGCTGCGGTAAGTTTAATTACAAATACATGAATCAAAACATGAAATTCAGGTAAGCACAGCTGAAACTGAGCTGCTGTGGTTAAATGAACACTAGCCAGCTTGGCTATGCAGAAGAACTGGATTCATGCGGTATGGAAGTTTGTAAATGATAATGTACAAATTTTATCTTGAAACATTATCTAAAGAAAATGACCTTGTCGTAAGTATAGAAATAAATCCACTTTTTAAAATCTCCATTAAAATGTTGAAAATTCAATAAAAATACACTCACTGAGAAAATTATTAGGAATGCTGGGCTAATACTGTGTAGCGCCTCCTTTTGCTCTAAAAGCTCGTATTTCTTTATGGCATGAATTCCACAAATTGATCACAATTTCACATAATCGCATGATCACATCACACAATTTCTGCACATTTGTTGGCTAAACACATTCATGCTGTGGATCTCCCATTCTACCACATCCCAAAGATGTTCTGTTGATTCAGATCTGGTGACTGGGAAGGCCACTGAAGAAACTCACTGTCATTTTCATTAACACAAGTTTGAGATGACTTTTCCTTTGATACATGGGGTATTATCATGCTGGAAGCAGCCATTAAAAAATGGGTAAACTGTGGCCATGAAGAGAAGCAGCACTGAAATAGAATGTGGCTTGTAAGTTCTTTAGTATCAATAGGCCCATGGTGGGCCAAGAAACCATTCCTCACACCATTACACCACCACCACCACCACCACCCTGGACTGCTGACACAAGGATAGTTGGGTGCATGGATTCATGCTGTTGGTGCAATTGGTTCAGACCCTACAATCTGTGTGTCTCAGCAGAAATTGAGATTCATCAGACCAGGCTATGATTTTTCAGTCTTCAGGTGTCCAGTTTTGGAGAGCTTACACCCACTGCAGCCTCAGCTTTCTGTTCTTGGCTGGCAGGAGCAGAATCTGATGTGGTTTTCTGCCGTCGTAGCCCACTGGCCTCAAAGTTCAACATGTTCATCATGTTCAACATTAACAGAAGCTCCTGACCTGTACCCACATGATTTAATGCATTGTGCTGAGGCCACATGATAAGCTGATTAGATAATTGCATGGATAAGCAGGTGTATGGGTGTTCTTAATAAATTTGTTCACTGGGCATACATTAAATAGGTTTAGGGGTTTATGGGGCCATTATTGCTACATGTACCATTACTGGTGAGTATAATTATCTTGCCTGAAATATTCTTAAGAGTAAATGAATTCAATGAATATCAATCAGCAATCTAAACAAAGTATATGAATGAAATACTGAATGTATCTCTTGGATAAAGTGACATAATACTTTATACTTATCCAGGATCACATTGAATAGCTTTATTTATGGATAAATGAATGCTGAAAACATCAGCATTTGGTTACTAGAAGACAATCAAGGAAAGGAGTTTATAGTTAATAATTTGGATGAATGGATTGTTCAAATTTTTTTCCAAGGAAGAGCCCTACTCCTTGTTAGGTGCATTCTCATATAATGTACAGAGCACCAATTGCAATAGCCATGTCTGTCTGTCGGCATGAAACAACACAGTCACTCAGACTTATTCTTCAATGACATTTGTCAAGACACTTCAATCTTCACTGAGATATCATGAACAGATTGCACTGTACACAATTTTAAATTTTAAAACTCTCCCATTGAAAAGCATTGGCAAATTTTCTAATTTGATTATTTTATAATGGAGAAACATTCTGGGCAACATCTACTAACAATTACTCTACTTTTTCAATTGTACCTTGACAGCAGTTACACCAACTTGTATATTTTCCTCTTTTTCACCTCCAATAGCTGCTACTGATGGCAAACAGATCCTCAGTACAAGGTAATGAAAAACCAGCAGACTGGAGCTAATTGTCACTGGCTGATTGTACATGTGCAGCATGGCAATCCTCTTTTTAGTCAAGTCTAGCTGACTTCACACACAAACCTCTGCCTCAGCAAATTGTTTATGCTATATAAAGTCTTCCCAACTGCTTAAGTACAAACAGGAGACAACCAGTTCTTTAGCATTTCACCCTGATGCTTTAAGTTGTAACAAGTAAGTTAAATGATCTTCCTTACCAGAAAAGTATAAAATGCAAGCAAGGTAAACAAAATGTTATCTAGATATGAATGAAAACTAGTATGTAAGCCATTGTGCAGAAAATAAATAACCATTTGCTCAGTATTTACTTCACACTTAACCAACCTCACAGCTCCATTATCTTCAGATTATAATGATTCACTATTTAAATGACACTATAATTTACTAGGGTGACCAGTCATTCTGTTGACAGTGACAGTCCCGATTTCAGGATATGCGTTCTGATAAATAATTGAAGTATATCAAAATGTCCTTGTTTTACCAGGCTGTGCATCTAATAAAACATTTCACCACCAAAACAAACGTCCTCACATATATTTAAAACAGCGTGTATGGAACTCCTAGCAGGATCCCCTTATACTCCAGTTCTTAGTTTAATGTAATATATCTATAATAATAAAAGGCAAAGCCCTCACTGACTGACTGACTCACTCACTGACTCACTCATCACTAATTCTCCAACTTCCCGTGTAGGTGGAAGGCTGAAATTTGGCAGGCTCATTCCTTACAGCTTACTTACAAAAGTTAGGCAGGTTTCATTTCGAAATTCAAAGCGTAATGGTCATAACTGGAACATATTTTTTGTCCATACACTGTAATGGAGGAGGCGGAGTCACGTATCGCGTCATCACGCCTCCTACGTAATCACGTGAACTAAAAACAAGGAAGACATTTACAGCACGAGTCACACGCGGGAACGAAGGTAAATTACGTTAATTTTTGACTGTCTTTTAATACTGTGTGAGCATACATATTAACACATGTGCAATTAAACGTGTGCATTTACGGGGTGATTTCTCAGGCTTAAAAGCTCACCTTTTATCAAACGCGGGAAGAAAAGTAACTGACGTTGTTCACTGTCTTTTAATACTGTGTAACCATACATATTAACACATGTGCAATTAAACGTGTGCATTTACGGGGTGATTTCTCAGGCTTAAAAGCTCACCTTTTATCAAACGCGGGAAGAAAGGTAACTGACGTTGTTCACTGTCTTTTAATACTGTGTAACCATACATATTAACACATGTCCAATTAAACGTGTGCATTTACGGGGTGATTTCTCAGGCTTAAAAGCTCGCCTTTTACTAAAAAGGTAAATGCAAAACTATTTTCAATCAGTTTATTGAAACGCTCCCGTTAAGGATTGCAATAACATATTCGCGAGATAAAAGAACGAAGTAGGGGGAAATGGAGGAACAGCCGCAAACAGCGAAGAGCAAAAAATTAATTAAACAATTGAGAACGGAGCGAGTTAAGCATACAAGCGTGTTCATAAGGGAAACAAAGCACGGTGTAAAACGTAAGTTTAAATTAAGTTAATAGAAACGCTCCCGCTGCGGATTGCAATAACATATTCGCGAGATAAAAGTTTAATGAGAAGACACGAGGTATAAACGAAGCACACGCCGTGGCGCAACGTTAGGGGCAACAGTTTCAACCATTCTATGATCTGTTTCTCGCAACTGAAAGACGGCACATGGCGGATGTTAGCCGACTTGCTGACCGCAACGTTAGGGGCTTCAACTATGGCGCTGACGCCATATCTCAGTGCCAACACTTTGCAGACTGTACTTAAAAGACACGCCCTCCTCACTGGACAGTTAAAAACACCAATCAAACTAACGATGACATCAAGTATTATTCAATCAAAAGTAGGAAAGGAGGCATCTTCATAAAATGCGTGTGGGATGATTTGCATGACACGCTGCTTTAAAAAAAAAAATGATAAAAAAAATACGGGAGAAATCCCGTCCAGTATTGATTCAAAACGGGACGCGCAATTTCATTCTCAAACGCGGCACGATTCCGTATTTTAAAGGACGGGTGGCAACCCTACAGTGCCAGGTAACCACCCATACAATCAGATTGTGATTCAGACTAGGAATGCAATGAATGTAATTACCCCGATCTACATACAAGGCGAAAGTCTTGCAACATTCAAAGATGATGGTTTGGGATAATTAGTAC
Organism: Erpetoichthys calabaricus; assembly: GCF_900747795.2. Lineage (NCBI taxonomy): Eukaryota > Metazoa > Chordata > Cladistia > Polypteriformes > Polypteridae > Erpetoichthys > Erpetoichthys calabaricus. The sequence continues at coordinate 81,013,796 of NC_041402.2, forward strand.
TTATTAAGTACAACATTGAACATAAAAGAGCTTATGAAGCCTTGAACCGAAAAAAGCAAGATCTCAGAGATCGTAAAAAAAAAAAGGAGGTAATGTCGTTTTACTCGCTGTAGATTTTACTCAAACATTACCAGTTATTCCACGAGGGAGACCAGCAGATGAACTCAACGCGTGTTTAAAATCCATGCTTCTCCCACGGTCGGTTATATGTCGCGTGTTCTCGGGTAGGTACACCAAAAAATGTATACATTTAAGCATGTAATGGGCAAAGAAAAAATGAGGTATACCCGAAGGCACTGCAGTAGTACTCAATGTAACTTTACTTCTTAAATGTTAATGTTTTACTGTTTAATAATTTATACGCTTCTTATATATTGTTCAAATTCTTTTATGAAAATACCAGTGACAGCGCAATGCACGATAACATGGAGTGAATACACCATACGCATCTGCCCACGGCCGCTCTGGTGTGCGCAGATAGGAGTTGATTCTAAAATAAAATAAACATAAAAAGAGTAATACATTCATCACCCATAAAGCGGATAGCAGACGTGACGTATTATATGTGTACCACATTTCAAGTCAATACGTGAAACGGTTTGCAAGCTACATGTGATTTAAAATCCTGGACAGACCAACGAAAAGCCACGGTAGCAAATTATTGAAGAAGATTTTACTGTTTAATAATTTATATTTATATGAAATGTGCTTCTTATATATTACTTCATATTCTCATATGATAATGATGTTAATGTTGTTTATATTGATTTCTATGTTATTGTAAGTGCATCTATGTGTGTATATGTATGTATGTATGTGTATATATATATATATATATATATATATATATATATATATATATATATATATATATATAAAAAATATATGTGTATATGTATAAATAATATATCTGTATATGTGTGTATATGTGTGTGTATATGTGTATATGTATATATATATGACAGCAACACTCATAACAATGACAACACAATTACATTGACAATCATGTTACGTTATTTTTAAAATGTTTACTTTACTTTTTCATAACCTCTTTAACACACTACTTCTCCGCTGCGAAGCACGGGTATTTTGCTAGTATATATATATATAGCAGCCTGGTCAAAACTTTGATATGGGAAGATTAAGACCTTGTGTCAAATTTGAACTGCATTGCAAGAACAACCAAGAAGCAGACAAAAACAGACAGTACTACCATTTATTTGTTCTCACATCAGCACTGTGAAAGATCCTATGTGTTCATTTGTGAAAGTGTTTTTTTTCCGTGCCCTGATTTCTCTCTGATTGATAATGAGTTAAAGCAGGCAATAAACAAATGAGGATCTGCTTTATGCGTGGGCATACATGCTATACAAGTGTCCCTGTTTGAAACTATGAAAATCTGGTCACCCTATAATTTACCATCACATTTACCTGATATCCATAATTGTGAGTTGCTGTAATAAGATTTGCCTGTCACTTCTGCTATTCCCTAACAAATCTCTCTATTATAAAAACAATCCTGGGAAAGACTAGGGAGATGAGACGATCACGGAAAACACTTAAAAGACCCACAAGACGAAAGAGATTGGCCACGGAGCGTCTCGCAGGAACCTTAAACATGAGATTTTGTGCCAAGAGAATGACCCAGGACTGTCTTGCAGGGACATAGAACATGAAATTCTTGCAAGACACACCCTACTTACAACCAATATCAAATAAGACCACGGGCAGCAAAACAGTCAGCATCAAGTGACTCTGTGAGAACCCTAACTACAAAGAGGACTATTTTCATTTATGTTAGGTAGAATGCCCAGAGGGGACTGGGCGGTCTCGTGGCCTGGAACTCCTACAGATTTTATTTTTTTCTCCAGCCATCTGGAGTTTTTTTTTGTTTTTTCTGTCCACCCTGGCCATCGGACCTTACTCCTTTTCTATGTTAACTAATGTTATCTTATTTTAATTTTGTATTTTGTCTTTTATTTTTCTTTTCTTCATTATGTAAAGCACTTTGAGCTACTTTTTGTATGAAAATGTGCTATATAAATAAATGTTGTTGTTGTTGTTGTTGTTGTGTTAAGGCTTTGAGCACACACAGATCCAGGGCTCTCAGTGCATAAAAAGCGTATAAGGACAATACGTTAAAGTTGAAATATGGAAAAACGAAGTGAAGAAGAAAGAGCAGCGTGGAGAAAAGAGACTGAAAAGCATTGGAGAGAAAAAAAAATGCAAAAAAGAAAAAGAATAATCGCGGTGCAAATTCAGAAAATAAGGAAAGTAAAAATCAGCCCGGAACAAGTGGAACTGAAACAAAAAGCACATCCAGTCGGGCTCAGAATCAAAAGGCATAGAGTAAAAGCAAACTAGAACTTCATAAAGACGTTCAAAAACTTTGGCGCGATACACATGCAGAGCAGGTTAGAGATTATGAAAGCAGTGGAATTCGAAAGGCTCAAAAAAAAATGATGGCATGATACACATGCAGAGAAAGGTAAAGAATATGAAAGCAGTAAAATTACAAAGTATTGTGGCGTCCCAGGCAGGTTGAAGCCTTTTTTTTTTTTTGAGTGACTGTTAGGTTCGATTAAGGGAAGGCAGAGTACAGCACGGAAGACTGACAGCGAGGTATTAATTGATGCGGTAAGGGGGGGGGGGGGGGGGGGGGGGGGGGGCGTTACGGGAGGAGGGGTTGGAAAGGGTGCTAGAAGGTTGTGTTTGGGGTTACGAAGTTGGCGTTCTTTTTCTTTATTGTTCAAGTAAAACTTTTGTGAGACTTTACTATGTTTGTCTGTTTTTTTTTTTTACTTCTCTTTTTGAGCTGGATGCGGAGGTCGCTACAGTATCAAAAAAAGATAGTTTTTTTGATTGAAAGATCGCATTAGCACAAACAAAAGGAAATTATTACTCGAAAAAAGGGAAAATAATCATCACGGACCAAGTGTAATTGAAAAAATAGCAGGACAAAGCGAGGTCAGAAATAAAAGACAAAGAGTATAAAACAAAGTAAAATGTCATAAAGAGGTTAAAAAACAAGGGGGCCAAACACATGCAGAGCAGGTTATAGATAATGAAAACAGTGGAATTCAAAAGACACAAAAAAAACATAGGCACGAAACACATGCAGAGCAAGATACAGAATATCCATCCATCCATTTTCTAACCCGCTGAATCCGAACACAGGGTCACGGGGGTCTGCTGGAGCCAATCCCAGCCAACACAGGGCACAAGGCAGGAAACAATCCCGGGCAGGGTGCCAACCCACCGCAGGACACACACAAACACACCCACACACCAAGCACACACTAGGGCCAATTTAGAATCGCCAATCCACCTAACCTGCATGTCTTTGGACTGTGGGAGGAAACCGGAGTGCCCGGAGGAAACCCACGCAGACACGGGGAGAACATGCAAACTCCACGCAGGGAGGACCCAGGAAGCGAACCCGGGTCTCCTAACTGCGAGGCAGCAGCGCTACCACTGCGCCACCGTGCCGCCCGATACAGAATATGAAAGCAGAAAAAAACAAAAGTGTCAAAACAAAGAAAGTAAACATCGCATTAGCGCAAACAAAGAGAAATTATTACTCAGAGAAATAATGAAAAGGCGAATAGAGATCGAATATATGGACATAGGTGATATGTCTGAGGTATGTAAATATTGTAAGGCTTTGAAGTTTAAAATCAGAGAATTTCAAAAACGGGGTTTACCTCACATGCATTTATTGGTTACTTTGCAAAAAAAAAAAATTATTAACTGTTGATAATGTAGATCATTTTGTCTGTGCTGAAATTCAAAACAGAGAAACCTATCCTGAATTATGGTACAAAGTCATTAAACACATGTGTCATGGACCTCATTTAAAAGATTCAGCATGTTGGGACTCTAAAGATTCCAAATATTGTTTTTAAAGAAGTTCTGAAATAAAAGTGAAACTAATAAAATAGCAACAATTCAAAGAAAAAAAAATCTTAAAAGCGTGTATCTGGAAAACCAAACACAGGGGTGAGCGAGTGAAGCTAGCAGGTGGTGAAGCCCACTAGTGTTATAAATGAATATCTTTGCAAGTCCAATTTCATGAAAATTATAGTGGTGTGATGTAATAAAGTACAAAGCACTTTTCACCTACCCCTTGCCTGATTGTGTGTGTATCCTAATTTGTTTGGGCCATCCTCAGTCTATGACTATCGACGGTTCCTGGTTCAAGCTGCCAAAGGACTTAAAGCATAGCATCACAAGCAGCCAGAAATACTCAAGTCAAGAACAAATTAAATTCAAAAGGTGTGTTTTTATTCAGGTTGAGGTAACTGGTATTTGTGAATTGTCACTTTGTGTGAATATGGTGTTTGTGTATGTGTGTAAATTTTGTGTGTGTGAGTGACGATGGTGTTTGTGATAGACTAAAGTATGATCCAGGCCTGTTTTCAGCCTTTTGTCCAATCCCGGTGAGATAGTCTTTGGGCCCTGCAACCTTGAAATGAATTGAGAAGGTTCTAGAACCTATCTACTAAACCCACCATTGAGGTCTACAGTGCCTACATAGTCTTTGAATCCTGTTGAATGCAATACCAGATGCAAATTTTCAAAATTGTTTAATATCTAGATTGAGTAGGTGGCTTCATGAATCGGTTTGACACAGAGTTTGCATGCTCTCTCTTTGTCTGTGAAAATTTTTCCTGGCAACTTGATTTTTCATACAATTGAAAGATGTGCATGTAGACATTAACAGACAATGCTAAGTATTTGGAGATTTAAAAACTTAGACAAACAACAAAATTTATTTTAATAAATAGCTAAGTGCTATGAAAACAGGGACCAAAGTGGTCCAACAACAACACCCAGCTCACTTCCTACTTTGTCAATGTCACTTATTGTTAATAAATGTAGAATTGTAGCCACTCCCTCCATCCTGTTTTAATCCTTAATGTGACATTTATGTTTGGTGACTGGCACTTAGTTGTTTCAGCACTCCTAATTTACAGGAAGAGGAAGCACATTTGAAATAGAAGAGAGCAGATTATTCTTTATAAAAAGATTACGGAAAGGCTTCAAAAACTGATCAGTCATGTAATTGAACTCTAATCCTAATCCTGTGTGTTGAAACTGATATCTTAACATCTTTCAGCAACAAACTAAATTAAACATAAGCACAACTTTGTTGTTAAGGAACAAAATAAGACCATCAGAAAAGTCTTTTGTAACTGATGAACTTTCTTATGTTTTTTATATCTGTTTGCCTTACATGTTTTTCTTTTTACAGAAAAATAAATAAAATCATTGGGCTAATTTAAGTAAATGCAAGGTCTATTAATATTATGTAATCATTTTTAACATGAAAAATTATAGATTAAACCTTTGCAGGAAATAAACACAACACATGAAGTATTAGTTTCTTAATGCTAACTTGGAAAATACATCCATCCATTATCCAACCCGCTATATCCTAACTACAGGGTCATGGGGGTCTACTGGAGGCAATCCCAGCCAACACAGGGCGCAAGGCAGGAAACAAACCCTGGGCAGGGCGCCAGCCCACCGCAGAACTTGGAAAATGATACTGTTATTTTTATTAACAGTTCCTTTATTATACTGTATACATGATCTATTCTGAATATCCTTTACTTTTTCACTTTCCCATTGCAAGGACTTTATTTCTCTCTATTATAAAAAAAAAATCATCTTGGAAGGAGACGAGACGTGATTTTCTCGGAAAGACACTTATATGTCCTGTGAGAAAGAGATTTAACCACACCCGGGGCCATAAATAAAGGACAAAGAGAACGTCGTAAAGAATTCAAAAATGTTGGCACGATACATATGCAGAGCGTGTCTCAAAAAAATTATAGTAAAGATTGCATTAGCGCAAACAAACAAATTATTACTCAGTGAAATAACGGAACAGTGAAAAGAGATTGAATATATTGTTCGGATTTAAACTTTAACTCAGAGACTAGTTAATTGTCTAATTTGTGTTACCACAGAGAATTAAAAGATTCCAAAAACGTTGGTGCGGCATTTAGTCCTGTGAACCTACTTACAACTACTTTCAAACAAGACCAAGGTCATCTAAACTCAGTCGTGTGAATGCTTTTATCAGACACACTTCCTGTGTTCTCAGCTCTTATAAATTTTATCAGGACAATGATTTTATATGTTCTAGATAACACATCAATGACTAAGTGAAGAAGAAAGAGCATGGACAAACATTTGAGAAAGTCATTTTATTTATTTGAGAGAAAGAAACGATATTCACTCACAGGCAGTTATACGTTGTGTTGTCAAGATATAAGATATAAGTCCAAACACGGAATCAAAATTCAATGCGACCTTGAAGAAAAGTTAGTTCCAAATATTGTTTTTACAAAATAATGAAAATAATGCATATGCAACAATTCCCATGAAAATAACAATATCTTTAAATTGTATAACTGGAAAACCAAACCCGGGGAGGGCACTCCGCGAGCAGGGGGAAGAGCACCCTAGTAAACATTAAATATCAGAAAGAGCAAAACTATAAAGTAGTACTGTATAATTTAGCAAAGGGGCAAGACCTAAGTAAGAGCAACTATGTTTAAAATTATCTGGAAAGAACTATGTAAGAGTAAGTATGTTTAAAATTATCTAAGATTTTTAATTATTATTTTTCTTTGCCTGATTGGGCTTTAGTTGACCTTCCAGTTTTTTTGGAAATTATCTCTATTGCTAAGTTTAGATGTTTATATTCATGGTCTACAGCAGACTTTCCCATTCTTGTACTTGGGGAACACTGTGGTTGCTGATTTTTAGTCCAGCCATTTTCAGAATTACAGGTCATTTCCTGCTTTCAAAGGTCTTTCGTGATTTAAATTTAATTACCCATTTGGGTAGGTTGTTTTTGTTAATGTAGCTATCTGCTTATAAACCCAACATATTGTAGATTTGGCTTGGTAAGATAGATAGATAGATAGATAGATAGATAGATAGATAGATAGATAGATAGATAGATAGATAGATAGATAGATAGATAGATAGATAGATAGATAGATAGATAGATAGATAGATACTTTATTAATCCCGATGGGAAATTCACATTCTTCAGCAGCAGCATACTGATACAATAAATAATATTAAATTAAAGAATGATAATAATACAGGTGAAAAAAAAAAAAAAAAAAACAGACAATAACTATGTATAATGTTAAATATTAACGTTTACCCCCCCTGGTGGAATTAAAGAGTCGCATAGTTTGGGGGAGGAACGATGAAGTTGTAGTGCTTTAAGTCTCAGGGTCTGATTCCTGACTAGGTCACTGGTACAGGCATTCTGATTCCTCCTACAAACCAAAGATATTTAGATATTAGTCTAAATTGTGTTATAAAAAACTCTAAATAATTTTTCATGTGGATGCAAGGTATATTTAGACAATGCAAGAGGTGCTGGCTACCAAAAAAGTTATGAACCACTTAGAGTGAGTGAGTGCTCTACAGTACTGGCATTCTTTTAAGGGTTGGTAACTGATATAAAAAATATATATACCGTATATATAAATATTACATGCTGTCAGATTAGCCAAACAATAAGACTCAAATATTCAAATTTTAAAAAAATAAATATTTGAATATAAACAGATGTAGGTTAATGATTCTGACTGTGACATGTACATATGTATGTGTATTTTTATATTTTATTATTATGGTAACAGCATGAACAAAAGCAACCCCATCTATTCAGGAAAACAGTAATTGTGCTAAGAGTTATTAAAATACCACATAGGTGTACCCTATAAAAGGGAAAAATATGTGCAGCCATCCTTTCTTCAGTCTAGTAGTGACTGGTGGGTGAGCAAGTCCTTGTTAGAACAACAAACCATAAAATCAGCCATGCAAAGGAGCTTAAATCCTTATGACTCATGTGCACTGGCACCATGCCTTGCTACATATTTTTACTTTTTTACTCGAGGTGAGTCTGCAAAACAAGAAGTGCTTCTGGTCAGTGAATAATACAGTCCTTATGCTTGAAAACGCAGCCCTTCACAACAACTTTGCTCTCTGTTTGCACAAAGTGAAGTGATCAAAAAGAAAGTAAATCTGGACACACTTAGCATTGCCTGAAACGCACACATGAAGCCCGGACAAAATCATCCATGATTCCTTAAATATGTTAAACGCAGTCATTTTTTCACTTACTAAGCACCTTGTTGGTCCTTGTGGCCACAAGATGTGATGTTGCTGTCCATCTCTCTTTCACATAAACTGAGGCACAATGAGTTTTTGAATCAAAATTCAACTCAAATGTTGTACTGTAAATGATCTTTAAGTATTTAGTCCTCATTATAGTTTTATTTAGTAGACCTTTTATTTACATCAAATTAGAAATTCTGTAACATAAGTTTGGGTGTCTACCAGGAAAACACTAAGCTAAAACCTGATAATGAACAAAATTATAAAAGATGTAGGATGTAGTTAGCTAAAAAAAGTAAAATAAAGAATGCAACTGGGGCAAAGTAGACATAGTGTGTGGAATAACTTTGTAGTTTGTAGTGCAGCATGCTATCTCTATATCTGCAGGAGCCAGATGTCAAGGAATGAGAGATGGAATTCAACTAAACTTTACAGAAAGTAGCAAAAAATATAATTTAGGTGGCCTGAATATTTTTAATTACACCTCCTTGTTTTAGGCGTTATAGATTAAGCCTAAACTACAGATTAAATTATGCATTGGATGAGGTTACTAAATGTGCACTGCTGACACTGAAAAGGCCCTTTAAAGTGGGTATTTAAAGTGTTATAATAATAAAGAAAAATCAGAATTCCATCCATTTATCTTCCAATCAACAAGGGTAACAATCCCTGGACAGGGTGCCAGTCCATCACAGAGTGAATAAACACATACACACCCACTTACACACAAATACACGATAGGGACGAATTAGCTAAATTGGTTCATCTAACATGGATGTCTTTGGACTGTGGGAAGAAACTGCAACACCCGGAAGAAACCCATGCAAACATGGGGAGAACATACAAAATGCACCCAGAAAACAACTGGGGTATGAAGTCCGGTCTCCTTGTTTTCAATGTGCATTAATGAGAGCGTCTTAGTATAAAAGAAAAGTCAAGGATCTTAGGTTTAAGAGTGAATTTGAACAGGATGAGATGCAGAATGATACTTTTAGTGTATAGAAGAAGTGTTTAGAATCTGCACTGAATACACCTGTACATGAAAAACAGAACAGTGGGGAAGAAAAAACTGTCTCAAACCAAGTTGTAAAGGGATGTGACTGTAAGATTTATTAATTAAAATAACAAGTTAGCTATTCAAAACTATGAAAAGGCTGATTGTAGAAGTGATTTGTAAAAAACAGCTCTTCATAATACTGCAGGATTGCATATTGTGTCAGGAGTAACACAAGGCCAGAATTAGTGTGAGCTAAAAAAACAACTATTGTTTTACAGCTTTTGTTTTCGAATAAGAATTTTTTCAGCAAATTGAAATCATATTTAAACAGAGATAATTCAATCTGACGCCCCTAATAACTGCACACACATACAGTATAAAGGAACACAAAGAATGAATAAAAAGTTTGGGGCTCAAACGGACACCCCTTTTAATAAAAATGAAAACTTGAAAGAAAAGTCATTCTGTCATATCTCGCCAGGCCATGCAGCTCTTCTGAGCTACAAAATGTGATGTTCCATCCTCTTCAAAAGCAGGTCCAAAATGAACAAGGATTTCTGGGAACACAATGGTTTATGTAGTGGGAACACAGGAAGAACTGAGATATGCGGCACTAAATTAGTAATACTGGGCATTTCACGGGGTGTTCTTCTCCTTTCTAAAGGAAACTGGGTTTGTGCTTGTCTTTAACCAAGACCCGTGAGAGGTTCTCCAAGCTCATCTGTCTCTGAATGACTCACTGATTGAGTTATTAGAAGGCAACCTAAGGACGAACATTTCTCAAATGTATCAATCTTGTGGACCTAAGGCAAAGAAAAAAAAATTCTCAACAAAAGTTTTAATTAAAACAATCAGAGAAAGCCATGATGATGGTTCACATTTTGGAAAAGGCGATCTTAGCACTACACTATGTCAGTTTTAGAGTAGCACTTACTGTATGTTAGCTTGGTTAACTTCAAGTCAGTGGCATCATGGTTTCAGCAATGCCTGTATCCATTTTCTTATCTTCATTGTATTTATGTTTCATAGCAAAAATAGACAAAAGAATAATCATCAACATTATGTACATGATATCAAAAATTAAAAAGAAACTGTTTATTCCTTCAGCCCACATGGCTAAGATTGTTTACAAAGAATAATATAAGTTTTAGGAATTACATGTATTTCCAACAATATTTTATTAAAATGATGTATTAAATGAAACTACTGTATATTAAAATCTTATTTGATAAAAGGGCATTGAACTTTGTGCATGTCATTAGAATATTATATTTATTAAAGAATTTTTAACATTTTCTTAAAAAAATATCTGGACGCATGATAATTTTTTAAAAATTCCGTTGAATTGCCTATTGTCATCTTCTGTGATTTGTAATTTAAATTGATTACATTATAATTATCAGGTTTCCTTAAGAAAGCAGAACTATCATTATCTCTGTCCTGTAAAGTTCTTTTTTAGATGTCAGATTTGCTCCAGCACAATCATTTTTCTGGAGTTTTAAAACTATCTGTTCTTTTCTTAAGTATGTCATTAGTATGCTATAAAACGTATCTGTTCCTATATGTGCCGTCATGACAAATGTGTTATCCATTCTACCAGAAAAACAAAATGGCCTTAATTACATATTACATATATATATATATATATGGCCTTAATTACTAATAGCATATAGTATGTATACAGGGGTGGGCAAAAGTTTATTCTTGTATTATTATTATTTATTTTTTTTATTGTTATATTATTTATTTGTATTTTCTGTCTTCTTCTTACTGTAAAGTTTATAAAGCTATTGTAATAGTCAAAATCTGCATGTCTTTTTCCATATGAAGAACTTCATGTGTACCCTTCAAATGGAGGAGAAACTCCAAATGAACAGTGACATTAATTTTGTTCTGCCTAAATAAGCTTCACCTTTTATTGTCAAATTACTATCTAATCTGGCAACCCACCGAACATTGGTGTTAATTGCTGGACCAAATTCCACAGAGGAATGACCATCCTAAGAAGGTCACTAAACTCTTGTGAAACTGTGTGAGACTGGAATGAACAGCCAAATGCTTTCTTTGTTAAATCTTAGTTTTGAAGACCTCGGACTATATTTATGATATAAAATAGCCAGTGCGAGGACCCAGCTAACTGGATTTGTGCATGACTCACTGAAAGCAGACTGAGGGTACACTGTCTTTGAGAAATGCTGTAGAGAATAGGATGGCCTTGTTTGTGACTTGTGTGTAACTACTGCAAGTGAGTTATTCAACAAACAAGCTGGAACTTAAGTTTCAACTGGAGCTTCATTTTCAAAAATATGAAATCACACTCTTTGGGAATTTCTGAAGCTCAGTATTAGAAATCATTTAAAGTCCATCTCCTGCACTTCTAATGTGTGCTTTATGGAAAAAAGTAAAACCAGCATGTTAGGAGAATGGTGTGCATATTTACACTGGGTTTCACCACATAAACACATCCCAGACTCTGTGCTTAAAATAATATCATAAACAAAAACTGTTTTATTTCCTAACAGGCAGCTGTTTCAGTAGACAGGATTTTAGGATATTTGGATGTAATAGTGTAGGTTTTACATTTTAAGGGTTTCATGTGTAATGCATAATTTAAACTGCCTGTGATTCTAATTTGAGGTTGAATTATTATCTATATGTTTTGCCATTAACTTGCGGTTCCTAATCACCAAAGTCCAGAAATTACTCAGAAATGCCCAGTAGATTTGGGAAGGGGATGGGGAAAGCATCAAATCCCATCTAGTAATACGAGGGCAAACATAGAATCTTTAAAAATAAAAAGATTTACTTTTACAAAAATGATCTGTAACAGTGAGCACAAAGGCACAGAAGGAAATGCCATCAAAATAGGCAATCCATCCATCCATCCATCCATTTTCTAACCTGCTGAATCCGAACACAGGGTCACGGGGGTCTGCTGGAGCCAATCCCAGCCAACACAGGGCACAAGGCAAATATAAATATTATGCAACAGGTGTGTTGGAGGCCTGTTTGAATTTTACCATTTTAATTTAATTATGTAATTTTTCCCCCACAGATTAAGGAAGATTTCCATTTTACAATTTCATGTATCATTAAATGCACCTTTTTTTAAATCAAAGTAATTTAACCAGCATTTTGGCAGTAATAAACCATTACAGTAAATTATGAACCTAACCCAGCCACAGGGAATGCACAAACCAGTGTGTTTCTTTATGCCAGTCCCAAGCCCAGATAAATGGGGAGAGTTACGTCAGGAAGGGCATCCGGAGTAAAATTTTGCCAAATCAATATGCGGAAAATAATACAAATTTCCATACTGGATCGGTTGAGCCCCAGGTTAACAACGACTGCCACCAGTACAACAAGGTGCTGGTGGAAATTGGGCTACTGTTGGCTGAAGAAGAAGAAGGAGAAGAAGAGGGGGGGAGATGTGTCCGGAGGCAGGTGGAGAGGAGGAAGGTAAAGAGAGTGGAACTGAGGGTAGAAACTTTGAATATCAGGAGTATGACTGGTAAGGGGAGAGAGTTAGCAGATATGATGGAGAGAAGGAAGGTTGATATATTGTGCCTGCAAGACACTAAATGGAAGGGGAGTAAGGTCAGGTGGATCGGAGGTGGATTTAAATTGTTCTATCATGGTGTGGATAGGAGGAGAAATGGAGTAGGGGTTATTCTGAAGGAACAGTATGTCAAGAGTGTTTTGGAGGTGAAAGGAGTGTCAGAGAGAGTAATGATTATGAAGCTGGAAATTGGAGGTGTGATGATGAATGTTGTTAGAGCATATGCCCCGCAAGTTGGGTGTGCAATGGATAAGAAAGAAGATTTTTGGAGTGAGTTGGATAAAGTGTTGAACAGTGTACCTAAGGGACAGAAAGTGGTGATTGGAGCGGATTTCAATGGACATGTTGGTGAAGGGAACAGAGGAGACGAGGAGGTGATGGGTAGGTATGGTGTCAAGGAGAGGAATAAAGAAGGTCAGAGGATAGTGGATTTTGCCAAAAGGATGGACATGGCTGTGGTGAATACGTATTTTAAGAAAAGGGAGGAACATAGGGTTACGTACAAGTGGAGGAAGATGCACACAGGTAGATTACATCCTATGCAGAAGAGTTGATCTGAAGGAGATTGAAGACTGCAAAGTGGTGGCAGGGGAAAGTGTAGTTAAGCAGCATAGGATGGTGGTCTTTAGGATGACGTTGGAGATCAAGAAGAGGAAGAGAATGAGGGCAGAGCCAAGAATCAAATGGTGGAAGTTGAAAAAGGAAGACTGCAAGATTGAGTTTAGGGAGAAGGTGAGACAGGCACTGGGTGGTAGTGAAGAATTACCAGACAGTTGGGAAACTACAGCAGATGTAGTAAGGGTGACAGCAAGAAGGGTGCTTGGTGTGACATCTGGACAGAGGAAGGAGGAAAAGCAAACCTGGTGGTGGAATGGGGAAGTACTGGAGAGTATACAGAGGAAGAGGATGGCAAAGAAGAAGTGGGATAGTCAGAGAGATGCAGAAAGTAGACAAGAGTACAAGGAGATAAGGCACAATTTGAAGAGAGAGGTGGCGAAGGCTAAAAAAAAAGGTGTATCATGAGTTGTATGAGAGGTTGGACACTAAGGAGGGAGAATTGGACCTGTATCGATTGGCTACACAGAGGGACCGAGCTGGGAAAGATGTGTAGCAGGTTAGGGTGATAAAGGATAAAGATGGAAACGTACTCACAAGCGAGGAGAGTGTGTTGAGCAGATGGAAAGAGTACTTTGAGAGGCTGATAAATGAAGAGAATGAGAGAGAGAGAGAAGGTTGGATGATGTGGAGATAGTGAATCAGGAAGTGCAACGGATTAGCAAGGAGGAAGTAAGGACAGCTATGAAGAGGATGAAAAATGGAAAGGCTGTTGGTCCAGATGACATACCTGTGGAAGCATGGAGGTGTTTAGGAGAGATGGCAGTGAAGTTTTTAACCAGATTGTTTAATGGAATCTGGGAAAGTGAGAGGATGCCTGAGGAGCAGAGAAGAAGTGTACTGGTGCCGATATTTAAGAATAAGGGAGATGTGCAGAACTGCAGTAACTACAGAGGAATAAAATTGATGAGACACAGCATGAAGTTATGGGAAAGAGTAGTGGAAGCTAGGTTAAGAAGTGAGGTGAAGATTAGTGAGCAGCAGTATGATTTCATGCCAAGAAAATGCGCCACAGATGCAATGTTTGAGGGTGTTGATGGAGAAGTATAGAGAATGCCAGAAGGAGTTACATTGTGTCTTTGTGTACCTGGAGAAAGCATATGATAGGGTGCCTCCAGAGGAGTTGTGGTATTGTATGAGAAAGTCAGGAGTGGCAGAGAAGTACATAAGAGTTGTACAGGATATGTACGAGGGAAGTGTGGCAGTGGTGAGGTCTGCAGTGGGAGTGATGGATGCATTCAAGGTGGAGGTGGGATTACATCAGGGATCGGCTCTGAGCCGTTTCTTATTTGCAATGGTGAGGGACAGGTTGACAAATAAGATTAGACAGGAGTCCCCATGGACTATGATGTTTGCTGATGACATTGTGATCTGTAGCGATAGTAGGAGGAGGTTGAGGAGACGTAGAGATATGCTCTAGAGAGGAGAGGAATGAAGGTCAGTAGGAACAAGACAGAATATATGTGTGTAAATAAGAGGGAGGTCAATGGAATGATGAGGATGCAAGGAGTAGAGTTGGCGAAGGTGGATGAGTTTAAATAATTGGGATCAACAGTACAGAGTAATGGGGATTGTGGAAGAGAGGTGAAAAAAGAGTGCAGGTAGGATGGAATGGGTGGAGAAGAGTGTCAGGAGTGATTTGTGACAGACGGATATCAGCAAAAGTGAAAGGGAAGGTCTTCAGGACAGTAGTGAGACCAGCTATGTTATATGGGTTGGAGACGGTGGCACTGACCAGAAGGCAGGAGACAGAGCTGGAGGTAGCAGAGTTAAAGATGTTAAGGTTTGCATTGGGTGTGACGAGGATGGACAGGATTAGAAATGAGTACATTAGAGGGTCAGCTCAAGTTGGACGGTTGGGAGACAAAGTCAGAGAGGCGAGATTGCATTGGTTTGGATAAGTGGACAGGAGAGATGCTGAGTATATTGGGAGAAGGATGCTAAGGATAGAGCTGCCAGGCAAGAGAAAAAAGAGGAAGGCCTAAGAAAAGGTTTATGGATGTGGTGAGAGAGGACATGCAGGTGATGAGTGTAACAGAACAAGATACAGAGGACAGAAAGATATGGAAGAAGATGATCCACTGTGGCGACCCCTAACGGGAGCAGCCGAAAGAAGAAGAAGAAGTAAATTATGAACCTATACAAGTTTTATTGTTATTACAAAGTATTATTTCATCACTTTTGGTTTGTTTGTGCTTGTAATACTGACCTCAACATGATATCTGAATATTTTCAATTGACATTCATAGTCACCACTATAGTCAAAAATAAGAAGACAATCCATTTCTGTTTACAATTTCAATAATTAGCTTCTTTTTCTCTTAAACTGCTTATTTTATTAAATATACTTTACTGTTTGTCCATCCATCCATCCATTATCCAACCCGCTATATCCTAATTACAGGGTCACGGGGGTCTGCTGGAGCCAATCCCAGCCAACACAGGGTGCAAGGCAGGAAACAAACCCTGGGCAGGGCGCCAGCCCACCACAACTTTACTGTTTGTTCTCTATAAAAATGAATTACCCTATAGAATACCACTTTCTTGCAGGGAGATTTATAAAAACAATATTTTATTTGGACTTCAATTTAGTAGGGAGGCTGAGTGACTTTTTTACAAACAGGACTCAAGGGTTGTCTGACTGACAAGCTGTCCTCATCACTTTCTCCTCTTTACTACATGGTTTAGTAAATGGTTGAAAATGAAAATCTGAAAACATGTTTATTTTAAAATTTGCTGATAACTCAGTGATGGTTAGCCTACTAAATGAGAAAGAAAACAGTCTAATTCAGTGGAAGATTACTTTGTTAACTGCTGTGATGAGACTTTTTTTTATATCTAAATGTTGCAAAAACTAAGGAACTTAATTAAAAGTGATTTCAGAAGATACACAAGGCAGTGGAGATTGTTGACAGTTATAAATATCTGGAGACAATCATGGACTCTGAACAGAATTTTAAGGAAAGCCATCTGAAAAAAGGGACAGTAAATCTTGTCTTCTCTGCCTTTACTTATGTTTTGCTGCACTGGTTAGGAAATCTTAATGTCAGCAAGAAAAACAGAATAAATCAAATTGTAAAATGGAGCAATAAAAAAGCAATGTTCGAACAGTCCAATCTCACAGACCATGCTTAAAAGATGAGTATTGTGGAAAGCAGAGTGGATTTTGTCAGATAGGACTCATCACTACATTCTCAACTTCAGTTGCTGCCATCAGGTCAAAGGTTCAAGATTAAAACACAACCATTTTATTTCAACTGCTATTAATCTTCTACATAACTTCAATTTTTAATAAACATCTACAGGCTTAAATCATAGGCTTCATTTGCTTCAGTTTGCTTTGCTTTTAGTAAAATCTAAATTTTGGTTTAATTATTATGTCTAACATGTCTGAACTAATGCTTTTACTGTATTATGCTCACTCCTGTATTTTACTTATTTGCCTAAGTTTGATGACTATTTTTTGTGACATGTTTTTAATATGCACGCACACTGTGATCTGAATGACTAAATAGGAAGAAAATTAAAAAGAATTAAAAACTTCTGACTTGACAATTACAGTCACTGACAAGGTAAATGTCCCTCTTGAGACAATAAAATTGAACTGAAATGAAGATTTTGCTTAAAATCAGTATTACTTGGAGGCCTTCAACTTGTCGCGATTATAATTCCCACTCTACTCCAAAAGAGGGCAGTAATACGCCTGTTTGTGAATATCCGTGTCGTAATTCCAGAAAATGCCCCACATCAACATGGAACGATTTGCACTGTTGCATTATGGGAACGCCCCGCACCATGATGGCGTAGCATTATTGACAGAATTGTGGGATTTTGGAGGAGTGTCTTGTTAACGAGTAGGATTTTAGCTCTTTGTTTTATCTTCTTTTGTAATATTTAGTATTGTTAGAAAAATGCCAGAATTAGCGGTAGAAAGGGTGGTGGTACATCCATTAGTCTTGCTAAGTGTGGTCGATCATTTTAATCGGTAAGTAAACTTTATTATTTTTATGACAGATAATACCGTCAAATGTGGGGACTCACCGGAGCATTTTCAAGCAGGCCTAATAATATTTAAACTGAACAAGAAACATAGAAAAGAATTGGTTTAAATGGAGCACTGCGTAGAAAGCCTAATTGTGATTTACATATTTCATTTAATGTAGTGGGTTGATTTTAAGATGTACTTTTGTAGTATACCAAGACCTTTAATAGCACTGTTAGAGCTCGCGTTGTTAAATGAAAGTGCAAATCATTCATTAGAAAGAAGTACCATCGGACAGCGGAAGTAGACCATTAAACAGTCGCTAGGTTTAAGATGATTTGTTTTTTTTTAAAAACAACTATTTAGTTTAGTTTATGAATATGTTGAAGCCCTGTAGGACATAATAAGGTGGTTATCTGCTGAGTCATACGGAGCAAATGGTCATGATTTTAAATACTGATAGTCAGAAAGGTGTTGCTTTTCAGATGCCATTTAAGTTTTTTGGGATTTTTTTTACATTTTATGAGTCAAGTTCACTCTGAACATATTTTGCGGGATACAGAATTTAGAAAAACTAAAAGGCATTGAATGCCTTAAATCACCAGCTAACAAAATTGGTGTAAACATTATGACAGGACACCTCGTTCGTGCATTTAAATTGTACATTTCAATTAAACACATTGGTTTCTCGGCTTAGTTAAATAATTAGCTAGTGCTTTATTTGTCCCAGGGGGAAATTTACAGGAATATTTAATAGTAGCTAGTTACATTTCTGCTATTAGCGGTCGCTGATCTGAATCTTTTTTTAAGAGTCGGTAATTCATTTTGTGAGTTTCGTTTTGTTACAGTAACAATTAGTGCCAGTTATGCCTCATAACTCTTTTATTTTTATTTTTAAAAAAACAAAGTAAAATTGACCTTAGTATAAAGGTACCGCTGGTATGTAAGGATCTGTTAATTTCTGGAAGTTTAGTTGCAGTGTGGTAGGTAAGGATGAAAAGGGAAAGAAGCACCCAATACGTTGTCGCTTTCTATGTGGTCCTGTACTGCTGATGTTATTATTGATCATTCAGTTCCGCCACGGTGCTAATTTCAAAAAAAAAATCTATTCTCTTTTGATACTTTTAAACTTATTTTCTATTTAATATTGCTTGCTTGATTTGATTTCTTTCTGGATGCCTTCTCTCATTTATATAAACCTGAATCCTGATGTACACACCAGATTGATCTCATCTTGTACATTGGATAGATAAGATGTTCGGTCTTATGTGACAGATTGTTTAGCTGAATACTTCTTCAGTGTCTGTGCATTAGTTTTATATAACAAAGTGTGTGTGCTTGTTAAAAAGAAAGAAAAGTTCTGACAAGGCTGTCATAGTGAGGCGTTACTGAAAACATACATACATGTATGGAAACTTCTGACTTCAACAGTACACTTTGGGTGAATTGTTTAAAACTCACTTTATAACCCCACTATAGATTTTATACTAACTGGTAAACTATACATTTGGCATATCGTTTAAGACCTGTACTTTGTTGGAAAAAATGACTTGTGCTCTGAACAATATTCACAGACGGAGTATTTCACTTTATTGACTGTATCACAATTCGAGTGGGTGAAAAGTTTAACATGCACTTTGGTAGCACAGTTTTTAAATTGTTGAGCCAAATGTTTTAGGTAGCCTTTCACAAGTTTCTTGCAATGAGTTGCTGGAATTCCGGCCCATTCCTCCAGACAGAACCAGTGTAGCTGGGACAGGTTCGTAGGCCTCCTTGTTCAGACACACTCTCTTTTTTCAGTTCTGACCTCAAATTTTCAATCGGATTGATGTCAGGGCTTTGTGATGGCAACTCCAATACCTTGTTCTTGTTGTCCTTGAGACGTTTTGCCTCAACTTTGGAGGTATGCTTGGAGTCTCTGTTGATCTGGAAGACCCATGTGACTGAGCTCTTGAGATGTTGCTGCTGTATATCCACATTACGTTCCTTCCTCAAGATGTCATCTATTTTGTGAAGTGCGCCAGTTCCTCCTGCAGTAAAGCTCCCCCACAACATGATGCCCCAATCCCGCCATCCTTGTTGGTTGGGATGGTGTTCTTTGGCTTTCAAGCCTCACTCTTTTTCTTGCAAACATAAAGAAGGCCATTATGGCCAAACAGGTCAATCTTGGATTCATCAGACCAGAGGACATTTTCCAAAAGGAAATATCTTTGTCCCCATTAGCCATTCCAGACTGCAGTCTTTTTTTATGGCAGCTTTGGAGTAGTGGCTTCTTCCTTGCTGAACAGCTTTTCAGGTTATGTTGATATAAGGACTTGTTTTTTTTACTGTGGCTATGGATACTTGCGTACCTGTTTCTTACAGCATCTTCACAAGGTCCTTTGCTGTTGTTCTCAGATTGATTTGTACTCTTCGTGCCAAAGTACGATTCTGTCTCTCTAGGAGACAGAATGAGTCCCCTTCCTGATGACTATGTGGTCCCGTGGTGTTTATATCTGTGTATTATTGTTTGGGCAGATGAATGTTAAATCATAAGGCATTTGGAAATTGTTCCTAAGGATGAACCAGATTTGTGAAGGTCTTCACTGATTTATTTTGTATGTCAAACAAAGAGGAACTGAGTTTAAAGGTAGGCCTTAACATACATTGACATGTTGAATCTAATTAGATTAATTGGCTATTTAAAGCTAATTGTCTATAATTTCCGACATTTTCTGGAATTGTCCAAGCTGTTTAAAGGCACAGTTAACAAAGTGTATGTACAGTGCATCTGGAAAGAATTCACAGCGCATCACTTTTTCCACATTTTGTTATGTTGCAGCCTTATTCCAAAATGGATTAAATTCATTTTTTTCCTCAGAATTCTACACACAACACCCCATAAAGACAACGTGAAAAAAGTTTACTTGAGGTTTTTGCAAATTTATTAAAAATAAAAAAATTGAGAAAGCACATGTACATAAGTATTCACAGCCTTTGCCATGAAGCTCAAAATTGAGCTCAGGTACATCCTGTTTCCCCTGATTATCCTTGAGATGTTTCTGCAGCTTAACTGGAGTCCACCTGTGGTAAATTCAGTTGATTGGACATGATTTGGAAAGGCACACACCTGTCTATATAAGGTCCCACAGTTGACAATTCATGTCAGAGTACAAACCAAGCATGAAGTCAAAGGAATTGTCTGTAGACCTCCGAGACAGGATTGTCTCGAGGCACAAATCTGGGGAAGGTTACAGAAAAATTTCTGTTGCTTGGAAGGTCCCAATGAGCACAGTGGCCTCCATCATCCGTAAGTGGAAGAAGTTTGAAACCACCAGGACTCTTCCTAGAGCTGGCCGGCCATCTAAACTGAGCGATCAGGGGAGAAGGGCCTTAGTCAGGGAGGTGACCAAGAACCCGATGATCACTCTGTCAGAGCTCCAGAGGTCCTCTGTGGAGAGAGGAGAACCTTCCAGAAGGACAACCATCTCTGCAGCATTCCACCAATCAGGCCTGTATGGTAAAGTGGCCAGACGGAAGCCACTCCTTAGTAAAAGGCACATGGCAGCCCGCCTGGAGTTTGCCAAAAGGCACCTGAAGGACTCTCAGACCATGAGAAAGAAAATTATCTGGTCTGATGAGACAAAGATTGAACTCTTTGGTGTGAATGCCAGGCGTCACGTTTGGAGGAAACCAGGCACCGCTCATCACCAGGCCAATACCATCCCTACAGTGAAGGATGGTGGTGGCAGCATCATGCTGTGGGGATGTTTTTCAGTGGCAGGGACTGGGAGACTAGTCAGGATAAAGGAAAGATGAGTGCAGCAATGTACAGAGACATCCTGGATGAAAACCTGCTCCAGAGCGCTCTTGACCTCAGACTGGGGAGACGGTTCATCTTTCAGCAGGACAACGACCCTAAGCACACAGCCAAGATATCAAAGGAGTAGCTTCAGGATAACTGTGAATGTCCCTGAGTGGCCCAGCCAGAGCCCAGACTTGAATCCGATTGAACATCTCTGGAGAGATCTTAAAATGGCTGTGGACCGATGCTTCCCATCCAACCTGATGGAGCTTGAGAGGTGCTGCAAAGAGGAATGGGCGAGACTGGCCAAGGATAGGTGTGCCAAGCATGTGGCATCATATTCAAAAAGACTTGAGGCTATAATTGCTGCCAAAGGTGCATCGACAAAGTATTGAGCAAAGGCTGTGAATACTTATGTACATGTGATTTCTCAGTTTTTTTATTTTTAATAAATTTGCAAAAACCTCAAGTACACTTTTTTCACGTTGTCATTATGGTGTGTTGTGTATAGAATTCTGAGGAAAAAATGAATTTAATCCATTTTGAAATAAGGCTGTAACATAACAAAATGTGGAAAAAGTGATGCGCCGTGAATACTTTCCGGATGCACTGTAAACTTGTGACCAACAGCGATTGTGATATAGTCAATAAAAGTGAAATACTCTGTCTATGAACACTGTTGGAAAAAATTTACTTTGGCCCTGCACAAAGTAGATGTCTTAAATGATATGCCAAATTTTATAGTTTGTTAGTATAAAACCTGTGGAGAAGTTATAAAGTGAGTTCACCCTAAGTGTAAACGTCTGACTTCAACTGTATAGAGAGACTTATGAATAGACAGAGAGAGAGGTACAGATACATGTACAGTGTATATAAGTTTGAATTGGTTGAGTTTTGATTGAGGTAAAAATCTTTTTACTAGTTATTTCTGTTTTCATTTTATTAAAAAAAAGAAAACTTTTTTTTTACCTTTTTACAGAATAGGAAAAATAGGCAATCAAAAACGTGTTGTAGGGGTCTTGTTGGGTTCATGGCAGAAGAAAATTCTTGATGTCTCCAACAGCTTTGCAGGTATGCCGTTACTTTGATTTATTTTATGATCTTGTGTCATAACCCTTTTCAGTGTAGACTAACCCAGTATGGTACATTGATAGGAGACATGCTTGTGTCTTAAAAGACAGTTGGATAAGTTATCCTTTAACTGCAGTTTGGAATAGAGATGTTTGTCATATCCCTGCAATATTTCTGTCCTTGTTTTTTACACTTGTTTTTTATTTTTGATTTTACTTTGGCACTTTGGTTTTGCAGGTATCAGGAATTATTGAATAATGCAAAAGAATTTATTACATTATAGTCTTGCAGTTACTTCGTAATGTATTAAAAATGCACTTTTAACAAAAATTAAAGTAAAAAAGTAACAGATATATAAAGCATTGGTTACTTACACTTGCTTTGTTGTTCATTTTCTGAGATCTATTATAAGGTCAATAATAGTTTTTTTTTTTAACTGTTTTTTTTCCTGAATTTTTTTCTTGTCTTCTATTTAAATCTCTCATGTTTGTTCCTTCTGCTAGTTTAATTAAAATGTGGTTTCTTTCTGCAGTCCCCTTTGATGAAGATGACAAGGATGATTCTGTGTGGTTTCTGGACCATGATTACTTGGAGAACATGTATGGCATGTTTAAAAAGGTTAACGGTGAGTGCACATTTAGACGGTAAGGCGCTTCTTTCTTAAAAGTACAACATTGGTGAAATATACATTTTGTTTTTTTTTTTTTTTTTTTTTTTTTTTTTATAACACTTCTTAGGTGTTTTCTTTATAAACTTCTCATGTGTTCTGTTGGTGCAGTGGTGAATGCCATTGTGTCTTAGCTCCAGAGTGATGGATCTGTGCCCTGGTCCAGGCATATGTCTGGATTTGCTGAGGATGCACTGGATTCCTACGATATTTAAAAGATTTGCATGTTACTTATAGGTGACTGTAATTTTGGTCAATGTGAGCGAGTGAATGTGAATAAGTACATCATAAAGTGGACTCACACTAGTCAATTATTAATTTCTGCCTAATGCATTTCCTATGGGTTAACAAAAAGAATGATCGCTTGCATAGGTTATATCAGTGATACCCAATGTGGGGCGCACGCAATTTGATTTTTTTAGGGGGGCAATTTGAGAATTTAGGTACGTTAAACAATTTATAAAATAAAAAAAACAGAAATTTATTGTTAAAAATGATAGAAAAAAAAATAAACAAATTTTATTTTTACAGAGACATTTATATATTTATATAAACATAGAAGGGGTGATGAAGAAACCCATTAATTTATGATTTTACAACCAGCTTGGGTTTTTCTACTTAAATTGTTACCATTAAAGTAATATGAATTGTAACAATGATTATAAAATTTTGCAATATAACAAAACAATATATAAATGATTTTGAATTAGAAAAACCCAATTCTAAATATATTGAACTAGGTACTAAAATCAGTTATCAAATGTATCAATGCGATCAAATCTAATGCAAAATGTGTCTCTTCAAGCAATTTTGTGAAGATAAAAATGCTGACCATGTGAGACTTTTACTTCACACTGAGGTAAGGTGGCTCTCAAAGGGGAATTGTTTGAAAAGATTTATGGAACTATTTGATGTTCTTAGTGACTTTTTAAGCGACAAGCCTGAAATGAAGCAGCTGCTAACCGTTGATGGTAAAACATTCGTAAGTTATTTAGCAGATATCTTTGTGAAACTGAATATGTTGAATAAACAACTTCAAGGAACAAATAAAACTCTTGTTGATGCAAAACTTTTGGCAGTTTCTTTGGCTAAAAAATGTGAGGTGATTGATGCTGCTGTACTTGTCATTGTGGATCACCTGCAAATATTGGCCTCCGATTTAAAAGAAAGATTTTCTGATTTAAAACAAAATCCCTCTGCAGCAGGCATGAAGCGCAAGGATCTCGCTAACTTTTAATCTATTTATCTTGAAGTGAGCTCAAATTGTATTTTGAATTTTTTTTGTACCTTTTATTTTTGTTTTTATTTTATTCTTTAATTACTGTAAAATGATCAAAATATTACAGATAAAGCTGTCATTAAAGTAGGCTCTTATTATGTTTTCAGAACTGTGTTTGCTGTATTTTCATATTCATATTATATTTATATAATATATATAATTTTTTTTTTTTTTTAACAATTTCTTAGTGATTTCTTTGTCAGTACTTCAACTATCTTTTCCCTCTTTTGTTTCCATGTTCTTGGGAAGCTTGTTTAGATCAAAATAATGACATTATGGGGTTCCTCCACTTGAATAGGAGTTTACTTTTTGAATAGGTAATAATAAGAATAAGGTATATGTTACAGTGGGGGACATCATGATTTGAGAGTGGCCTAGGTGGGGCATGGCCAAAAAAAGGTTGGGAACCACCTGGGTTATATAATATAACTGTATGGTCAGGATTGTCTTATTTGAAGCTGTGAGATGACATTTGGATATTCTATTTAACTCTGACAAATAATTGGGGAATTTTGATGCACCCATGTCTTGACTGTCCTGCTGTTCTTTCCTTTCTAGCAAGAGAAAGAATAGTCGGATGGTATCACACAGGTCCTAAACTCCACAAGAATGACATTGCCATTAATGAACTGATGAAACGATATTGTTCTAATTCCGTAAGTATTTCTTTTATGTCGAGGAATTAAGTTAATGATGATGTATTACCTTGTTCATGTGTTTTCATTTTTGTCAGCTATGTTTTGCTCAAAATATGTACAATTTAGAAGGCTGAATGCTTTGTACTTAGATGATTAACCTGAAATAAACGTGGTGTGTGCTCCCAGCGCTGCTATTTTTTGGTTAACATCCTAGCCCATTTTGTCATGGTGTGTAATCTAACTACACTAAAGCTGCGCAATGTGGAGTATTTACTTGAAACGAGATATACATGAAAAGGTATTACATGAGATAAACAGTAATTTGGCTCTGACAGATTACTATCCTATTAAAAATAGGAAAATTAATATATTTATTTCACTACATTATTGCTACTCAAATCACTATTCCCTAATCTTAAAAATTACTGCAGTTTTGGTGCCAATGTTTCCTTTTCTATTGTTTTTTTTCCTAACTCATGAGAAATGACATAAATAACACATGGCATTCTATTTCCAGGGAACCAGTCATATTTACACCTAATCTGTTTAAAGTGGTAAAGGTGAAGCCTTCCATATTTTTCTTATGTTCAGTACAGGATGCACAGTTGAGATTCAAGTTGTTAAAACTAATGTAATTTCATCACAAGAGCAACCCTGAGTGAGAGAATGAAAATAAAACCAGCTCTTGGGTGCATGTTGCACTCTCCAAACTACATGCCATATTGGATAACTGTTGATAAATCTACTAAAGTGAGATCAGCATACTACAAAAAGATTACAAACATTATTGACTACTAATATTACTGTCCTACTAATCAAAAATATGCAGATAAATAAGCACAGAAAACTGAAGGATGGTTTTGAGATTTGATTGATTTGAGTTGAGATTTTCTCTTTCAGTTTTTTGGAAGTATTGCATTGGTAAAAATGGCAGTAATTAATTGGAGGAGTCTTTGTTTGTAGAAAAACAAGATCATCAAAATGTATGGTCCTAGCACAGACATAACAATGAACATTGCTAGATTGTGAATTGCAGTTAAAAAGAGATGAGGTTTTTCAATATTTTACTTAAATTTCAATGAAGTTGGACCCCATGTCTTTATGGTACTGTGTTATGCTTGTGTTCTGCTGATTTTAGGATGTGTAGTTATTTGCAGTGAAGATGTAAGTTGGGAAGTAGTTCCTCAAAAAACATTACAAGGCATTCCTTAATTTATTAGCAGAATGTTTTTTGTTGTCTTGACATGTGGCACTTTTGCTTCTCGATTTTTTTTTAATTCAGTTTGAGGAGGTATTTGTGTTCTGTGCAGGAATTTTTTTTATATTTTTTTGGTAATGAAACCATAGTACATAATCTCTTATTTACCACTTCCATGTCTTCTCCAAATTTTTAAAAGTAATAAAGTATTGATATGGAAGAGGAGGTTAAACAGAACTGATTGTAATCACACATTTCCTTTTTTCTAGGTTTTAGTTATCATTGATGTGAAGCCAAAGGATTTGGGCCTGCCTACAGAAGCCTATATATCAGTAGAAGAAGTGCATGATGTAAGTGACAAACACCACAGTTATAAGAAGCTTCACAAATGAGAATACTGCTCAGTCCATCAGTGTCATTTAGGTTGCTTTATCAGCTTCATGATTCTGTAGTGTGTTGCAAGCCCCACTGACCCTTTTTGTAAAAAAAAAAAAAAAAAAAAAAAAAAATGCTTTCTGGCTTTAGTCTAAAGTGCACTTCTTCTTAATTTCAACTGGTGTCTTAAGTATGCAACTCACTACTTAATTGAAAAAAACATTTGACGGATCAAACCAAGGAGGTTTAATTTCCTTAGTGTGTCAGAGTAGGACATGCCCTTTAGTCTCTGGATCTACTGTGCTATATGGGTCTTTGCTGCTTCTAATGCTGATGTCTTTGTTGTATAGGGTGGTAACAGATCTCCACAAAGTACTTTATATCCTTTCTTATCAGTGCATTGTACAGTCTGCACATACTATCATATTAAATGACACCACTACAATATACTGTAATTAGAATTTATTTGAAATACGTCTTATTCAATGGCAAAGCCAGACATTTGAGTGTACAACAATGGTTATTTGTTTTACTTCATACTCATTTTGGTACAGTGTTACTCCAGACATGCTTCGTAGTGCTGCATTATGTGTTTTTTGTGCATCACTTGCACAGTCAGCCTAGCTTGGGACAGTATTTTCTGTTCCACGGCCCTATTTGCTTAAATCTAAAGGTATACTCGGAGCAGATTTTTTTTTTTTTTTTTTTTTTTTTAAGACTTCTCTGGTACACAAAAAGTGTGTTCTGTATCTGATTCTGTTCTAATTCACTTTTAAATCTAAGATCCTTGACTGTTGTTTTATAGTCAGATGTTCTCATTCATGCAAATGGGAAATACTGTAACTGTCATATTTTCTGATTTTCTTTGTATTATTATAATACTTTAAACCCCCACTTTAAAGAGAATTTTTCAGTGTCAGAGCACAGAGCCAGCATATGGTGTTGCACGATTAGTTACAATCTTACTGCCTGCTGGCTTGATCCATAATGCCCAAAGCAATGACGCCTAATTAAAAATATCCAGGCCACCTTTATAATATTTTTGCTGCATCCATAAAAAAGAAAATGACCCCATTTAATTTAACCCCATTTGTTATTCCTGGCTCTTGCCTGCAACATTCAACTGGTGTGCTGTGCCACAAATTTATCAGACAGGGTCTGCACACTATGTCTACTTTGTACTAGCAGCATCTTGTAGTATTATTATTATTATTATTATTATTATTATTAATAATTTTATTTATTTATTTTTTTTTACACCAAAACGTATTTTACTAAATTTCCAAACTGCCATTAATAAAAGTATTCACTAAATAAAAATTATGAGAACTTAATAGTTGTGTAGATAATAAGAATTTTCCTTTGTATACTTTTTTTTCTGTATAATACGAGAACCAGGGAAAGCCTGTTTAAGTAGCTCGAAGGAAATTATTTATTAATCTATGTTAGCTACATAAAAGGTGAACAAACTTGCAGACTCCACTGTTACTGGAAGTGCATTATGCAAGAAATGTTACATTTTGAAAAGGTTATAGTATAAAGGAGTTCATAATGAGCTTTCTGGATTTAAAGTTTAAAGCCAATTTTATCTCTTGTATAATAACCGTGATTTTGTTTAGGATGGGACTCCTACATCAAAGACCTTTGAACACGTGACGAGTGAAATTGGTGCAGAGGAAGCAGAGGAAGTAGGTGTAGAGCACTTGTTAAGGTAAGAGTGCACATTGAAGGTACGGATTTGGTCCTTTCAGTGGACAGTATTTCGGGTGCAGGCTACTTCCATGCTTGCAGTGCAATAAACAAAAAACACACCCCAAGTAGTGCATCCATCTAACCAATGTTTTATTATGCAGAAGAAAATGAAAGTTTTAATAAAATCATTACTATAAGCAAGATGAGAGGGAAAAAGAGAACATGTCTGTGAATGCGTTGACAGCTCAAGTAGGTTGATTATTACATACAGCTAAAGACAAAATTGGTTCTTTCATTTTTTTGTATATTTTGTCCTCCTTGCTGCTAAACAAACATGAGACTTATTTTAAATGATTGCATTAGCTACTGTATGTAATGTTAAAGGTAACCAACACGACAACTTTATTAAAGTTCATGCGATAAAGTATTTAAGTTAAAATAGATGACAGTTCGTTTAAATAATTGATTCATTTTGCAGTTTGGAGTAATATTTGTTTCCTTTTTCTTGTCAAGTAGGCTGAAGCCTCTTGTCAACAGTGTTTATTATCCATGTCCTGTGGAAATGTTGTATCTTCAGATTTTTGTTTTTATATAACAAAACCTACTGTAATTGAAATGTACAGTAATATAATTGAAAATGGCAATTTTACCCATTATCAGGCCACAGTAGTACCATTTGCCCTGTTTACTATAAGATGACTTTAATTTAAAACCACTTTACATCATTTGAAAACCTGGCACTTGCAATCTATAATCCATTTTTTTTAACCTAGTTCATAGGAACCAATTTTGGATGAGTCACTAGGGCAGTGAAGTTCATAACTACATCTATTCATTCTTTCATACTGGGCCAATTAATATAACCCATATGCCTTTGGGGAAGTTAAAATTACCTTTTGTTTTATTAATAATAATAATAATTCATTACATTTATATAATTAAATCCCATTCAGACTGATGTTATCGTGCTCAGTAAAGAACGTTAATTTTTAAGTTTTTCTGGCCCTGAGAGGGACGGCAGTCAATTGAATATTTGTTACAATGCTAAATGCCCCTTCTGGTAACATGCTTGTGGTTCACCATAAAATATTTCCAGGCAAGGGTGGCACTGTGATGTTGTGGTTAATGTTGCATCCTTATGGCTCTAATAGTTTGGGCTCAAATCCTAGCCCTGGTCTCTATCCATGTGACCATGTTAAGTATGCACAATTTCATTTTGTGAATATGTGTTTCTAACACTGGATTCACTTGTCTGCCTATGCCCCAATAATTGCATTTGCCAACTTTACACAATGAATGGACTGATGTATTAGGGAGGTTAAACCATTACCGGAAAATCGGCTCCTTATTGTTCTTGTATGGCAAAGAATATCTTCTGTCACCACAGCACTTTCTCAGATTGGATTTGATTACAGTTCATTCTTTGATTAGGCTGCTACTGGATATATTGACCTTATCTCACATATTTAAGTTATTGCAGCCTGACACAACATAGCCTGTCCTGCAGATGTGTGTTAAGTATGTTGGAATGTTATCCTAAAAAGGAAAAAAAAACATTGGGATGGCCTCTGATTTAGTTTCAAAATCTAACCCAACAATTACCCAACATTTTGGCAAATTGTGTCCTCATATAACTTTTCATTTACACGTAAAATGGCATATACAGGGGATTAGAAAGCATTCAGACCCCTTTACTTTCTGCACACATTATTGTGTTGTAGATTTAATTTTAAATGGCTGAGTTTGCTATGTTTATCCATCTATCTACACTAAATGACAAAGTGAAATTATGCTTTCAGAAAGGTTTGCAGATTTATTAAATATCAAAAAATATATACTTCTCATTAATATAAGTATTCAGAGCCTTAATTGAGTAAGTTGTGGAAGCTCCTTTGTTAGCATTTACAGCTCTCAGTCTTCTTGGCTAAGTCTCTACAAGGTTTTTACACCTGGATTTGGGCAGTTTATCCCAATGTTTCTGGCAGATCCTCGCAAGCTCCTTCAGATTGGATGGGAAGCATAAGATGAGAAGTCAGACTTGACCCAAAGCAAATCCAAAGTTGTCTGGGCTGAATGCTTCACGTTATTGTCATGCTGAAAGGTGAACTGTCACTCCAGTTTAAGGTTAGATTGTCGTCCTTCTCCATCTCAACAAAGGACTTCTGAAGCTCTGTTACATTCATCATTGGGTTCTTGGTCCCCTCCCTTACCAAGGCATTTTTTTGCCCAGTCACTCGGTTTTGCTGGACAATTATTGAGGTCACCATGCTCCTGGGAATACTTAAAGCTTTAAAAATGGTTTTATGCCCTTGCCCTGACCTATGTCTCACCACAATTTTATCACAGATGTCTATAGAGAATTTTTTGGACTTCATGGCTTAGTTTAACGCTTTGACATGCAGTGTGAATTGTGGGACATTATATACACGGGTGTGAGCCTTTCTAATTATGTGCAACAATTCAGTTTGTCACACATGGACTCCTGCCAAGTTCTAGACCGGGGTAGGCAATGTCGGTCCTGGTGAGCCACAGTGGCTACAGGTTTTCATTCCAACCCAATTGCTTAATTAGAAACCAATCATTGCCAATCTTAGACCTTTTTTAATTTTATGGCTTGTTAGTCTGTGCAATGTAAGGCTCTTATATCGTAGATTTTTTTTTCCTTACCAAGGATATCATCCAAATGATTTGAAGCCTAAAACAGATCATTTTCAGTCTGTCACATTTTTCTAGCTGGAGAACTGCTGGCTGCTTTGTCTTTTACATCTTATTGCTAACAAGGAGCAATTAAAACAATGAATGCAGCAGTTTAAGATTGAAATAAGCAATTAAGGTTGGAGAACCTTAACAAGCGAGACCACTAAAATGAAGCATCAAAATGTCACTTAAGCAATATGTGCTTCATCAGTAATAATTGAGTTCTCGTTAAGGAACTGGGTTGGAACAAAAACCTGCACATACTGCGGCTCTCCAGGACCGACATTGCCCACCCCTGTTCTAGACACATCTACAGGATAATTAAAGCAAACAGGATGTACAGTACCTGGCCACAATTTGCAATGCCACAGCAAAGGCTCAGAATACTTGTGTGAATCAGAGATTTTTTTAATACATTTGCAAACATTTCTGAATTATTGAGTGTAGACTGAGAAAGTGATCGATTTAAAATTATATCTACAACACAATAAGCCACATTCCTTGTCATGATTATTTCTTCTTATGTTTACCTCCTTCAGCAATGTATTCAGCAAATCCTTTTACTGTCAAACTTGATCATTCTTCTTTGTTTATTAGAATTTTTTTTGCAAGTTTAACAGTTCTTTACAGTTGTATGCTTTTATAAATACTAGTTTTTCATCATCTCTGAAAATGAGTGATACTGCTTTATGATTAGTGTTTCAAACAGGATAGGCCATTTTTATCTTTATTTACCACAATGCATTTATTATACAGCATTAAACACTGTCCAGTAGGTCACTATACTGCAAGAGCAACCTCAAAAGTGAACATGGAGGACTAAAACAGGTACACCCTTTTGCATTTTAGTCTGGCTGTTTATTAAGCAGATGCTGGTCAAGTGTCTACAGAGACACCAGATTCATTATTTTCATTTAACCATTTTAAGTTAAAGTTATGATCAGTAGCTAAATGTCTTCTCACCAAAGTACAGGCTAATAGTGACACAGCATCATTTAAAAAAAAAAAAACTGCATCTGTTCAAAATAAGTTTTAACTCTTATCATTTTTGGTTATTAGTTTATGCCATTATTAGCTCATAAAAACAGCTAATTCTCAAACATTCTCCTAAAGTATGCAGTTGCTGCAGGTTTTCATTTGATCCAGTGTGGTTGTTGGTGCCACAGTTTTTGATTTAAATTATAAATCTCTTTTTACTATTTTTGCTTGTGTATGTGTTTTACATTTGCACAAAAAACTGGTATTTTTAGTGTAACCTAACCAACCTTTGACTCCTCTATTTGTAATTAGACTAATTAGGCTTTGCCCCCTGCTCGCTTTGTTTAACGCCCCTGGCCTGCGCTACACGCCAACCACTTCACATCTTTGTCCTTCGCGTATGTGGATTTCATTTTCACCAAACAACACATCTTTTGATTCTCGCGGATAGGCCTCTTCATGGGGAAGAAACACTACTTTTCCCTGATGGCAACACAAAGTTTCCAACTTAAAGTTTAAATCTGAACAATATATTCGATCTCTTTTCGCTGTTCCGTTATTTCACCAAGTAATTTTTTTTTTTTTTTTTTTTTTGAGACTTTCGAATTTTAGTACTTTCATTATCTCTAACCTGCTGTGCATGTGTATCGTGCCAATGTTTTTGAATTCTTTATGACGTTCTACTTTGTCATCTACTCTTTGTCTTTTATTTTCTGCCCCGGGCGTGGTTAAATCTCTTGGCATAAAGTCTCGTCTTCCGGGATGTGAAAGTATCTCTCCCAAAAAGTTACCTCTCATCGCAGGATTATTTTATTATAATAGAGAGATATGTTTACTCAGTTGTTTGGAAGCACCTTCCTTAATTATCCCAATATAGTGAAAATTTACAAAGAACAAGGTAAAAGCAGGTGCAAATACTGTATGCTAAGGTAGTTTGGTGTACTTAACTGCCCCTGCACTTATTAGTAATAGCCTAAGAGAGCGTATATTAACAAACAAGATAATGATTGTTTTTTTTTCTGTATAAATGTCACACCCCAGAAACTTTAAAATGTTTTAGGAAGATAATAGAGACCCAGGGCTAGCAGAACAGTGAAGGAGGCAAACACAAAAGGGGCAGTTTAAAAATGTAAAAATCTCTAATAATATTAAAATTGGTTCAATGTGCACTATGACTAAAGGTGAATAATAAACGGTGATGTAAAAGCAGTGAACAAGAAAAACGCAACCAAAATGCAAATATTCTCTCCGTCTCTTCCAATTACATACATTATTGCATCTCTCCAAAAAAGTCAGTATGGTGTGTTCACCTGCCATTAGTGCTGGGTGGTATACCGGTTCATACCAAAAACAGTTTTTTATTTTTGTTATGATATGGATTTTTCTTATACCGGAACACCGGTTTAAATAGCCTAAACAACATTTGGAACGTGGCGCAGTGGGAAACTGTTTAAGGGGGGACCTTTTTCACTGGTGCACTGCAAAATACGCATGCAACAGAGTACATGCGTTAGTGGAGGTATTGAGCGGTGAAAATTGACAGAGAACATTCTGAAACTGAAGCTGTAGCAGATGATAAAGTTGAACATGATGACACAGAAGAACTTTTGACGAAAAAAGGTGCCGTGTCTGTAGATACTTTGGTTTTAAAAGGTCGGATGTGGACCATTATGTTCAAATGTGTGAATACTGTTTCTATACTGCTGGATAATTCTGCAAACCAAGTTGTACTTTACACAGTATTGAAAAAAAAAATAATGTACCTGGTTACTGTGTAATAGTGTGATGATGCTGGTCCCCTACAGACTCCCTCTTCCCACATGGGAGTCTGTTGAACCAATACCGTCGATAGTTATGACCGAGATGAGCTGAGAAATCTCATTGAAGCCAGGGGATGGTGGAAAGTGCTCAAGTGCTTTTGTTAGAAACAAAGTAAAACCAAAAGTGTGCGTTGTGCAGTGTTCAGAAAAATACAGTACCCAAATAAATAGCAAATCCATAAAGCCAGTGTAACGTGGAGATAAAATCCAAAATAAATCTGTTAAAATGCAGTGTGTCTCTCCTTGCCCGATCGCAGCACACCACCTTATGTCTCCACGGCTCACCCTTCACTGGCGGAGCCTTTGCAGCACGAACTGCTTTCTGCCAACCCCTGTTTTGGCTGCCTCCACACTGCGCGGCCAGACCGTCCGAGGTCGGCACACCTCCCGTCTTCCTTTGTGCTCACTCAGTCGCTCCTCCGATCCATTGGGAGGTCTTACATTTCGCTCGCCCCACTCTACACGCTTAGTCAGTGGGGTGAACCAGCCCCTAGATCGCCTCAGCCTGCGCTCCCTCATGGAGCCCCAGCTCATGCTGCCTTCTCCTTCCTGGTGTCTGGATCGTCTCCCATGACTGCCTTTTCCCTTATTTAACCTCCTTGTGTTACTTTTTCTTTTTTCCTTCCCCCTATCCTGCCGGCCCATAAATATACGTCTCCGTGGGCGCAGCGCCTTATTCACACGCCGCAGTAAGCCGCCGAAGCAATTGAGAATGATCAGGTGCGACTAGCCCCAATCACCTCATCAACTCCCTGCAATCGTGCAATCGCGCCCACGGAGATGGACACGGCGAACTGGATTTAAAAACTGACCTTTTTTTTTTTTTCTTTTTTTTTTTTTTTTGAAGCCTCGGACCCACTATACCACAAATAGCATTATAAATGCAAGTTGTAGTTTTATTATTTATGTATATAGCTTAGTTTGATGCAATTTGCCTTAATAATAGTTCAGTTGGTAAAGATGTCAGCACCAAGTTGCACTTGTTTTATTTTATTTTGGTGAATACTGTGTAATGTACCTGGGCTTGAAGTTTTGAAGTAATAGTATTATTACTGGAAG
Source organism: Erpetoichthys calabaricus (assembly GCF_900747795.2). Lineage (NCBI taxonomy): Eukaryota > Metazoa > Chordata > Cladistia > Polypteriformes > Polypteridae > Erpetoichthys > Erpetoichthys calabaricus. Next base: position 81,048,361 of record NC_041402.2, read on the forward strand.
TTGCACTATTATTTATTTTATTGTTATTATTTATTAGTTTAAATATTATGCAGTTTAATGATGGTAAAGTTGTTTAAAAAGTCACTTTAACGTGTCAGTGGACAGAGATTTTTAACATTAAACAGAAAATGTAGTTGGTTTACAAAAAATATTTACCAATTGTTTCTTTTCTAAGACATGTTCAGTGCAATACAACTTTTGACAAGCTCCTCTGGATATTTTACTAAGTCTAAATGCCTGTTTGGATGGTTGACAATTTGCAAAATTTGTTCAATAAAAAGGTTCTATATTTTGACAGCGACTGTCATGCATTGTGATTCCTTCTCTTCATTAGTGCCCCACTCCTTCAAAACTATCACTTTATGGGGCCATGCAGACCTGTATTAATACTTGTGTGCACATTAAAATGTTTTTTTGTACAATGTTCAATTCTCACGACAGTGGAATAGGCTATTCTTAGCCAGTCTACTGCAGTAATTGCAGTGGAAAATGTGGTTAACTCATGCATGGGAAAAAAATACTGTTGAATACTGTGAAACTAGTACAATTTTGAAAAATACCGTGATACAGAATTTTGGTCATACCGCCCAGCACTCCCTGCCATTGCCTCCTCCGCCCATTGTGAACTGTCTTGTTGATAGGATGCCCTGCAGAGAGACCAGCCAGTTTGCGCTCCAAAACGTGGGCAGTGCCTGACATGAAGTCGGTGACAATCGCATGTGCATCCCATGTTTGTATCATTCAGATTGGGTGTATATGCTCATGCCGACCTACACTGGCAACTCTGTTTGATACCACCTTGCCCAGTAAGCTAGTAAGTAAAGACTATGGATTTTCAATAGAGAAAGGGGGAAAAAAATTAAACCTCCAAAAAGCTACATAAGGTTATCACCGGTGTGCATCACTGCAGTAGAATACATTGTTTAATTACTGTAAGAAGTGAACAGAACTTGGTTAATTTAGAGGCTGACACAAACATGGCAGCAGCTAAATTCAGTTAAAAAGCACCTTTTTAAATGAAAACTTGCAGACTGATTTAAGCCTTCAGTAGCTTGATGCTGTATGTTGCATAATATCTTTTTCAGAAATTCTGTTGAACTACTGAGTCAAAAAAAATATCAAGTTACTTAAAAGGGTAAAAGTTATTACTTTAGACACTTTTATCTATTTAACAAATTCTAGATGCCCACTAGGTTTTAGTAGTATTTCTGATATTCTGTAGCTGTATACCAGTCAAACACTGTGTTGTTTCATTTTATTTACAGAGACATCAAGGACACTACTGTCGGTACCCTCTCCCAGCGCATCACAAATCAAGTGCACGGCTTGAAAGGGCTAAACTCAAAACTACTTGACATCAAAAGCTATTTGGAAAAGGTGGCAACGGGCAAATTACCCATCAATCACCAGATCATCTATCAGTTGCAGGATGTCTTCAACCTGCTGCCAGATGTTAACTTGCAAGAATTCATCAAAGCTTTCTATCTGAAGACCAACGACCAGATGCTGGTTGTATACCTGGCCTCCCTTATCCGATCTGTGGTAGCACTGCACAACCTCATCAACAACAAGATCGCCAACCGTGATGCTGAGAAAAAAGAAGGCCAGGAGAAGGACGAGGGTAAAAAAGACAAGAGGGAGGAAAAGGACAAAGAAAAAGACAAGGACAAAGAGAAAGGAGATGCTTCATCAAAGAAAGATGATAAAAAAGAAAAGAAATGAATTTGGACATGAACGTATCATTCTAAATAAAAAGGAGAAAAATCTCTTGCTGAAAGATGGTGGTTCTTTTTCAGCATTTTCTGTCTTTCCTTTCTCCATTATGTTGCATGGAGATGGGAACATGTATTTAACTTTTTTGTTAGAACAGTCCTGGAATGTAAGTATTTTAGGGTCTGGAAGAAAAAAAAATCATTTTTCTTTTCGGATGGCATCGTTTTTTTAAAATGTATTTAATTTTGCTACTTCGCCTAGTCTATGAGGGTCAGTGCCTTTTTTGTGCAGTTTCATTTAGAATTAAAGGCATTCAGTCACTAATGTGCCATTTCTGCCCCCTAAATGTTTGCAGAGCATTCTATTGAATGTCTTGTGGAGGTTTTAAATATACATTAATCGAGAAGAGGCACTCTAAACATTAATGCAGAGGTATAAACTGTACTTTTGGTTAGAGGTATTCCTCCTCATTTAGGTTGAGTGGTAAGGAATAATTTGATTTCACTCAGCTTAAAAAATTTCTGTGAAATGTATTATTTAAACCTTTAACTGTTAAAAAAAAATGTTTTTTCCATGCATATAAACAGATTCTAATTTTCTAGAACAGAAAAGGCAGATTTTGCTAATGCTTTAATCAATTGGACCTGTCTTAGGTGTTGATCGATCATTTAAAGATGGGATCAGCTCAGTTTATATTTTTATTTTCCCCTTACGTTCTTGCTGCCTGATTGTGACAATGGAAAATTCTCACTGACAGTACAACAGATGAAAAGAAATGTAAAGTTATTTTCAGTTAATTGCAGTGATGTCAAGGGTTTGTGGGTATTTTTTTTTTTCTCCCCCATAAAGAAGATGCAAAGCTTAACAGATGTGGAAACTGGTCTGCTGTAGTAAGCAAAACCTAGGGAGATTAGAGAGAGAAAACATTTGCAGTAGTTTGGCACAGGGCAGAGGAGTTGGTACACAAAACCTTTGACTACTCAGTTTATGGTACCACTGACTGCGGCTCCTCAATTTCTGGTACCTTCAAACTGGACTCATTTATTATGTTGATTGAAAGTACGATAACAAGTCACTTTATCACCCAGCATGAATCATTAGGCTACTTTTTGGCAATCAAACTCAGAGTATCATTAAATATAAGACTAAACTTGCAATATTAAAAAAGAAGCTCTATAATCATCAAAAGTCTAGAAGAAAAAATAGTTTAATCGAATCAGTATATGTGATACTAGCTGCATGTGGTTTTTGTGACAAAAAAACAACCCGAAGACTTCCCAGTAGTTTTACTATATTCATGAACTTGGAGAGGCATCCACTAACTCTTAAGAGTTACACAATGCAGAGGATGTGGACCCACCTGTGCTTGCTGCCCCACCGGCAATGCCATATCTTAGCCGTATTGCTGGTAAATGAGTCCTTTAAATCTTTGTCTTGAGAACATAATTCCAGACAGATAATGTTTTTAGTGAAAATTTCAAACCTTGTCGTCTGCTGCTGAGGTGTTTCACTTGCACATGGTTGAGCAGGGGCGTTTGCTTTGTTTCGCCGTTGTCTCTTCATTTGTGTCATGGTGTTTGCCGCACACAGATCTTTCATAGTGAGAAGTTCATGCATGCGCCATCTAGTGGCTGTGGTTGAGCGTGAGCAGATTGGCGTTCTTCATACACACACAGGTCTTTTGTTTATATGTGTCTAATTAGAAATTTAAACAAATTATATTGCATTTAGTTGGTGGTGGAACACTTTTTCCAACTCCAGTAAACCAATAATTGCTTCTGATTCCACAGGCCTGCTGTATGCAACTGTTGTGAATTATCACTAAATGCTTAATGTGAAAATGAAAGCAAAAAATGTACAAATGAGTACTGCTGTAGTCCACGATTTCTTAGCTCCTTTCTGTAATATCATATTGTACAAGTTGTAACATAAACCAACCCAAAATTTGTCTCTTGCTTTGTTTATACTGTCGTTTGAATTTAGAACTCATAATTATTAAGCAGAAGACAAATTTTTGATGTATCAAATTTTGTGACACAAAATACTGCCAATTCAAAATGTGGCATTACCACATAAGTGAAATGAAATGCTAAGACATGAAAACATATTTTGTCAAAAGCAGGGACTTCAAAAAATCTGCTTGAAAAGCTAGCACTAAAGTGTAACATGGCAAACTGAGTGCACTTTGGCAGAACCGTTATTTACCTCTTATGTAATGATATGAAGTTGAAAATTACATGGGCATCACTGTACGTGAAAGTTGGCTGGGACCAGAAGCTACATGTTTTCACACATATTTAATTTTGCATCTTCAGACAAATACAGCAAACCACAGAATTGTTCCATAAATGCACTGCTGAATCCACAGGCTTGTTTTCAAATTGGACTCTATTGGGACCAAAAAAGCCCACAGTTCCCATGATATGCACAAATGCTCCTGGGAGCAGCAAGCTGCAGGTACTGCTGTTCTCTTGAGCCGCCGATGTGAGAACGAGTGCTCGATACCACCACATACCTCTCACCGATACTGATTGTGAAATGGGGATAGAGTACAGGGTGGAGGAATGATCCAGCAGTGCGTTAGGCAGAGAGGGAGCAGACACATTCCCAATGCACGTTTTTTCTGGACAGCAATCCATGAGTGAAGTGGACATGGTGGTGGAGAGGTCTCAGCTTTATGTAGTGTGTTGCTATTTTCATTTTTCTTAACTTACAATGTTACATTTCCCTTTATTTGTAGATCCAGTCACAGCTAACGAGTTAGTAAGGCATTCAGGCAGAATAAAAGGACAGCCACTACTGGAGCAAAGTTGGATGTTAACTCCTGAAAACAAAATTTTACATTTGGATGGTTTTGCACAGTAGTAACTTTATAAAATAATTTATGAGCATCATTGTCACATGTACAGGGTACAGTAAAATTCTTCCTTGCATGTGCTGATCACCATACAACACGTGTTGCTACTGCAGTGCAAACATTTTGTGTTAATACTGTAGTAGTCTGCAGATTACCGTGAACACTTGATGAGCCAGATGCACAATCGACAGTCACACAGGTAAATGGAGCTCTGCATTCCATGAACTCCTGGCTTATTCAGGATACACTTAAAGCCCTGGAAGTTTCAAGACTACAGGTGGAGACGGCCTGAGCATAGGATAAGACACGGCGTGTGGAAGTGGCAGGCAGAGCTGGCATTTTGTGAGGCGTTTCTGTGATGATGGGGTGTTCGGAGTGAGACGTTTCAGTAAGTAAACATTCCTGTTCTTAGACTGATCTGCCATTTGGTTTGCCTTTCCATCTCGGTGTTAATGTTTTTTTTATTTTATTACAAAACAAAAGGCTTAAAAAAACATGAATTAACTGACATATTTACATACTAATTTATTTTGTTTTGCTTGACTGTCTAATAAGTAAAAGTAAACATTCCGTACATTTCTTATATGAAGACTTAATATTGTGGAAATATTGCGTTGGAAAGCCAGAATTGCATTAATGGATTTAAGTGGATTGTCCACATGCCTCTTAATAATTATCCACTTCAGTTTTCTGCATCGTTTTGTGAATATTGAGTTAATACCATTTGAGGTTAAATGAGCTTATGATGCACAGATGTTTTAAAAAAGTAAGGCAAAATCTGATGCACAGTATGAGTACAGATAGCATATCCAGTGGTGGGGTAACATTTTTGTTCTGTCACCCATAATCCAGGTCTCTGCCGTTTCAGTCATGTGACCCTGTACTGAATGAATTCCTAAAGAGGGTGAATGGAATGGCAAGTAGACAGCGGACAGAATACACACGTGTGCTTAAATGCCACGGTTATGTGGACTGCATGTCACAACAAGAAATGGCAGCGATTTTAATCCAGCTAAGAGTAAGCACTGTGGACAAAGCCGAGTGCCAATGCTGTGCTACTGCACTGTACTCTGCGTTGATATTGAGGTTCTTTTACATTATGAATTTAATGGTGTTCATTTTTCAGAATGTGTGGCTCTACTTCTTTAAATGACACAAGTCGAGCTGAAATCTGAAAGATTATATATGTTATACCAGTTCAATTATTGTTTTTTTGGTTTTCCTTTCAGTTCATAAGATGTGATCTTTTTCACTTAAGTAACCCACAATCAATATTTCTACCCTACTATTGGAAGACATGTATCTGGGAAATAAGACTATGACTCCGCTGCATTTTTGAGTTTTTTTTTTTCCTGGTGGTGCACCATACTGTATATAATGCACAGAGCTGATCAGCTCATCAGTTATACTTTACAGGACATCTGTCACAAATCCATGAATGCTCTCCATAGTTTCATAACTCCCAGACAAATACCTTCAAACTTATGAAAGGAAACCAACCCTGAAAGCTATGACAACCAAAAAGCATCACATTTGATATCCTTTAATTCTAAGAAACATTATACATATTTATTGATCGTTAAGCACAGCATACAGATTCAGCATTAACTCTGATTTAGCATTTGGGCAAACAAACTAATTCACAATGTCTGAGGCGTTTCACACGAGCATTGCTACACAAACAGAATTTGAATGGCTCACAATTTCAAACAGCAGAATGATGTTGCCTCTCTAAATCACTAACAGTGAAACAGATCATGAAAGGTACACCTATATAACATTCCTAAACCTGCTTTTTCCAATTTAGTGTCGTGGAGACAATAACTAGATAGACGGATAATACAATGTGTGCTTTTTTTTTTTTCTAACTTGACATAAGCATTTCTTTGTATTTTTATGAACTACTCATTCTTAAAACTGCTGTCTAACTTTGGACAGTGTCCTGCTCCATTTGTTTTGCAGTGTTCTCCTCTTTCTTGTATTTAAGACCAAAGACGCTGCAGAGTTTTATAAGCATAAGATCCACAATTTCTTCTTCTTCAGATGGCTGTGAAAAATAATATGGACAAAAGCAAAATGCATTAATAATTTCTAATTGTAAAGACATGTTCTTGCTGTATGTGTATGAGCCCACCAGTCACTCTGCTTGTTAGAGATTTGCAATCATTTGAATTTGAGGCTCAGGTCACCTAAAGGCTGGTGACACAGCTGTGACAAACAGAGAATGAATACAATAATAGACAATATCTATATTAAAAAATGAGCAGCCAAGTCATTTTAAAGCACTTTTGAATTTAGTTATGAGTAGATGGAATATGGAGTACCCTAACAAACTGGGGTAACAACTATCTATGGATTTAATGGTGCAAGTGCTACATGGCATAGAGCCTCATTCATGATGGTGGACTCTTCATTCCAACATCACGTATTACTAAGTTTTTGATCATTTTAAATATCCCCCCAACATTCCATCCAACATACGTATCTAAATTACTTCAAAATGCAAGATACCTTTCTTGTTTCATTGTATTGTACAGTGATAATAAATGGTGATGACACAATATGGGCACTGTAATGTTTCTATGAGGCCATATTATGCCTGGAGCATGAGAAAAGTGCTATATAAAATATTATCACTTATTAATGTGGAAGCCCACAATTCTGAAATGTGTTTCATCAAAATGCACAGTTCTTACCTGAAAATCAGATGATTAGTCAATGTCATCCCAACGCAGTTTATTACTGCTGCCTTTCTATGAAGCATGATGGCACAGTGATTACCCCCTTCAGTATCTTGAGCCCACTCTTTGTGTGGTGTTTCTCTGGATGCACCAGTACCCCATTTTTAAGGTTTGGATCACAAATGGTGATAAAGATGGCCTAACGTGGGCCAGTGTGAATGAATATTTAAGTGTGCTCAGCAGTATAATGGTCACCCTGTCATGTGGCCCCTCATAATCCCGCAGTGGAATAAACTGACAAATGTTCTATATAGTAGGCCCGAAGGAGTCTCCAAATTTATCATTTAAATTGTTTACATATATGATTCAATATAACACACGGTGAAAGTAGGAGGCAGACAATCCCTTGTTAGTGTCCTACAGGCCACTAATGTCCCCTAGGAGTATTGGGGACATTAGTGTCTGTTATAGTCTACTCGGGAGAAGAGTCCAGGGAAACCTGATGCCACTAGGGGAGCTCCTCAGGGGTACCGCTGGCTGGATAACATGGAACCAATAGTGAGGGGTCACTGGATGGGTTTTACTGACCCAGGTATACAGTCAATAGACAGGGAGTGTTGGAGTTAGGAGACTAGGCTAGGGGAGTAGTTTAGTGGGTAAATAAGAACGGCCAGAAGGCTTACATATCCAAGTCTGTGTGATCTTGGAGAATTGTTTCAAATAGTCATCTGTTTTGGGTAATAAAACCCTTTTCTATTGTCACTAATGTTCATTTTTTTGTTGTCATTTGGGTTTGGTGATGAAGCATGTGCCCCCCGTATAGACCACAACATTTACTGACAAAGTGCAGAATTACATTAATAAGCAACATTTATAGATATTGTAATAAGTAATGCGTTGTAAATAAACATTTGTGGGCACTCAATATAAATTTTCAAAACCACAAACTTCACTGTGTTAAAAAAATCATAGATCTGTCAAATGTTCAGAAACAAAGTGATTTCTAGTGAGTTTGTAGTGAGCAAAAACACAATTTGTCCATGTTTTGCACAGCAAGCATCATCACATCACACTGTAAAGTTAAAAAGATTACAGAATCTACAAAGATTCCAAGGCAACATATACCAAAAAAAGATTTAGGATAAAATATTTAGACAGACTAATTAGCATTCAAAGAAAATACATGTTCTAGGTTGATCCTGTTGATTGTACAGCAGAATAGTCAGAATTACAATTATTCATTTTCTTAGCAAATACAAGGTTTGTAAACATGTCCGAAGTTTGGTTTACAGCTAGAAGATCTGCAACTAATACCTAATGGCAGTGTGCAGATTGGATTTGCATTGAAGACTCTGAATTCTGTACCCTTCCATGTTTGTTCACGTTTCCTCCTAGTAATGTGCCGTATTGCTTGATCCATGATCTGATTTGTCCGACATCAAACTGTTTTAAGATCTCTGCACTTGATTTTAGAAGCCACACACCAGACAGGCTTGTCTATGCTTGCCTGATGCTACCCTTCTTAACTTTATGAAACCCTGTTTAACTTTGTAAATTTCTCACCTTTGAAAATGTCTTTTTTGGTCTTCCAATGTGGTGCTTTCAGGTTTAACTTTTAAATAAAAAAACACCTTTTCTCAGATGCGCTTTATAGCACAACAGCACTGGTATCATCTGCGTGACTGCTGCTTCTGTGGATCATTTTTTTGGTTTCACTATGTACATTCAGCTTTTGTTTTAATAATAATACATTTGATTTATATAGCACTTTAGTAGGCCTTATCTAGTGCTGATTTCCATGTGATTTATGGTGTACTGCACGGGTGTCCAACTCCGGTCGTGGAGGGCCGCGGTGGCTGCAGGTTTTCATTCTAACCATCTTCTTCATTAGTGACCAGTTTTTGCTGTTAGTTAACTTCTTTTGCCTTTGTTTTAATTAACTTCACTCAGGCTCCTTAGTTGTTTCTTTTTCCTTAATTAGCAGCCAAATAGTGAGATATGAAACATGACCAGCTCACCTGTGCCCATTGCACAATATTTGAAAATAAAGAAAGGTGATGGTCTTGGTAAGGTTGATCTCTCAGGTCACCAAAACATTTTGATGTCGTTCTTAGAAAAAACAGAAAAATCAACAGCTTTGGAAATATCTTCTGTAGCAGAATGAGAGCAGCAACAAGCCATGGAATTAAATAATGGGTTTAATTAACAGCAAGAATCAGCTTCTCATTAAAAAAGTGGTTGGAGTTTAAAATCCCAGTTTATAGCTGGTCATCTGTTAGCTCGTTTCACATCTCATTTCTGTTTGGCTGTCATTTGATGAGGAAACGAATCAATTCAGAGGACTGAATCCTTAAAAACAAGGCTATTAAAATGAAGGGAATAGAAGTTAAATAGCAGTGAGAACTGGTCACTGATTAGGAAAAGGGTTAGAATGAAAACCTGCGGCCCACCAGGCCCGGAGTTCAACACTCCTGGTGTACTGGTATGGAACACCAATTTAATGTTGGTATGAAACCAAGTCTGTGGTCCATTCCTGTACAAATTGTGAATCTGTGCAAAATGTGGTCTAGGTAGTGTGACAGTCTGGGTTGGCTGCCATTGCCATCACATCCTTGAACCTGAAATCGTCAAAAGTCATGTCCGAGATGAGCCGGGCAATGAGGATGCATAACCAGCAAGAGATGGTGCAAAGTGCTTTGGTGTTTAATTCAACAAGCACAAAGTGCAAATAGTGCAGTGCAGTCCATCCATTCAATAAATAAGCAATATATAATCCAATACAAATAGGTACTCTTCGGTCGAGGTTAAAATGTCCAATAAATAAACAAATCATTTTTTCATAAAATGAGGTTAAAATCAGTACAGAATCCATACATTAAAAACTCATGAGCTGTGGTACTGCCCATCAAAAAAAAGGCTCCTCTGCTTACCCTTTGGGAGCTTCCACAGCCATGGGAAACATCTACCAACAGGCACAGTCAGCCTTTAATGGACTCGGGTCCTGCCACCTTCCAAGGCATTTAGTATGCAGCGCCACACTGAGCCTTGCTTCTGTCCCCTGACTCCATTCTTTGGCCTTCAGCTGGGGGAGGCATACAGAGCAGTAGGTCTCTCCTGCTCCCAAATGCACTCAATCTCTGTCCCCACCCCAAGTGCTGGCCATGCAGTCCTCTTTGGACACATCCCCAACTGCCAACTTCTGTCCTCAACTGCACTGGTTCCACCATGATTCTGCCTTCTCTTTTGCTTTTACTGCGATACACTCTTTCAACTTGTCGTGTTTCTGTTCTCAATCCTTCTATCTTGTCTTCGCCCCTCACTGCCACTGGCTCCAGTCTCACAGGAGGTGTGGATTCGAATCCCACTTCTGCCATTAAATGTGATGGCCTGGCTTGGCTGCAGCTGCTATCATGTCCTCATTGCCCGGCTCATCTTGGACAAGATTCTCGACAGATCCAGCTTCAAGGATGTAATGGCAGCTGCAGCCAACCTGGACAATCACAGGTAGGTTTAACAGTGTGAATTTGCATAACAGAGTTACACAATTGGGGTACCTGACACTACGTGAGATGTTGGTACAAATTAGATTTGGAATGAAATGGCACTTGCAGTCTTTCCTTTTACAAATGGGGAATCTGTGCAAAATTTGGGTCATACCAGACAGACAGACACAGCACAATTATATTTACATATTACATAAGATTGCAGGATGGTGGCTTTCAAAGTCCAAGAAATTGGGCCTAATTTGTTTCACTGTGTTTTTTTTTGTTTCGAGTTGGGCTCTGTGCAAATTCAAGAACCAAGCAGCACCCACCCACAGACACAGACCACTGGCGTATTTGTTTTCTTGTTTTTTTGTGTGTGTTTTACAGACAGCTGGCTTCAACCTGATATACCTGACTAACATTATCGGACAGAGACCCAGTACTCCAACCCTACAGTTACACCATGTCACTTTCAGTTTGTGTCTTGTTCCACAAAGGAAAATAACGATCTGGACCTGCTCCATTTAAATGTTAAATATGCCTTTAAGTGTAAAGTACTGGCACCTCTGGGCCGATCTGACCATACCAAGATTGGTCTTATTCCCTGCTAGAAGTCTGTAAACTGGCATGGAGCCTGCTTCTAAAAGCCGGACAGGGAAATGATGTGCGAGACACCTAGGAATGATACTGAGGGTCTCAGTCACTGCATCACAGTCTATGTTAACTTTTGTGTCAACACTGTGATACCCTCAAAGACATTGCATTGCTTTCCACACAAGCAGCCTTGGATCACTAAGGACCTAAAAGGTCTCCTGAATGAGGACAGGGAGCATTCAAATCTGGTGACAAAGTGGCTGTAAAGGATACACAGCAAGTGCAGTTGAGTAAAGGAAAGGATGCTTACAAAGCTAAAAACAACATGAAAGATGTCTGGCTCCAGAGCTTGTGTGCTAGAAGTATATGTGGACAAATCTAACACGCTGAAGCAATTTTTTAATAGAGTTTCCCTTCTTTTCTTCCAATAACTAGTCTTCCCACACCATCCCTGCTATATTAACAGCTCCTTCCACATCAACTGGAATGTCTTGGGCTGTCCATAACTGAAGACCAAGTGAGGAGACAACTGAGAAAGCTACACACAGGAAAACTTGTGGACCAGATGGAGTCAGTCCTTGAATTCTTAAGGCCTGTGCTGACCAACTTTGTGGTGTCCTCAGGGACAGACTGAATGGGTGACAAAGTCTCCAGAAAGTGCTGCTGCTGTGGAAAACATCTTGCATTGTTCCTCTTTCAAAGAAGGCAGACGCTTCTTCACCTAATGACTGCAGAGCAGTGACACTTACACCTCACATCATAAAGACCTTTGCACAAATATTGGAATGGAGGATGCAATTGTTTATCTGCTCCACAAGGCTCATTCTCACTTGGAGAAAGCTGGCAGCACTGTGAGGATTATGTTTTTTGATTTCTCCAGTGCCTTCAATACCATCCAGCCACCCCTGTTAAAGGGTAAAGTTATGAATATGCAGGTGGAGGAGACTATGGTGTCCTGGATAATGGACTATCTGTCGGGCACACCACAGTTTGTGAGACTCCAGGACTGTGTTTCTGATACGGATATGAGCTACACTGGAGCACAACAAGGAACAGTTCTGTCTCCTTTTCTCTTCACTCTGCACATCTCTTGACTACAAATAAAACACCAGGCCAGGTCACTTGCAGAAATTCTGCGATGAGTCTGCACTCATGGAGTGTATCGATTAGAGGTATTAGACTAGGGAGTCAGATGGAGAACTTTGCCTCTTGGTGCAAAGAGAATTGTCTGCAACTTAACATCAGCAAAACCAAGAATTGGTTTTCACTGAACCAAACAGCCTCTATGTCCGAGCCCCTGTTGATGTACAGGTGGTGCACTCTACAAGTATTTGGGGGTCCACATCAGTGACAGGTTGAACTGTTCTCATAACACAGAGGAGCTACATAAGAAAGGACAGAGCAGGCTCTTTTTTCCTTAGGAGTCCATGTTTCTTAATTGTAGGTGGTGACACCCTTCACGTCATCTATAACCCTGTGAAGTCCAGTGTGCTTTTCTATGCTGTGGTGTTTTGGGCTGGTAACATCTCTTCAAGAGAGGCCCAACAAATTAACAAGCTAATTAAAGAGGCAGGCTCAGTTATGGGATGCACTCTGACCCACCCCGAAGGTCACAGCAAAAAAGAACTGAGTGCCATTACGGACAATGCCGCACATCCTCTCTCAGATGCAATAACACTGAGAACTTTTCAGTGGAAGTGTGTCAAGAAATGCTGCTGGGGCTCCTTTATACCAATAACAGAGTGTGGGTATATATTTATTTATCTATTTCTTTATTTTATTAATGAGCTTCTAGAAAAAGCCACATTTCCCACTGATGACAAAGTTTTATCTATCTTAGGTGATGCGCTATCATTGTTGCTGGATTAACATGGGTAAGGAGAACATCAAGTAAAATGCTTTATGTTTTGTGAATGTGCACATTAATAATTTCACTGTACTCTGTACACATGACAGTTCTTCTACTGCTACTTTGACTGTGGTGCTTCACAGTCTATGATGTGTTTCGAAGAACAGAAGGTGATATCATCTGTTGTTTTATGAGATTATTTAATGGCTACATTCTGTGGTAGCACAGCTCCAGGAGTCTGGTTTTCAGTCCTGGTCCAGATTTTGATGGTGTGGTTTGCAAGTTCTGCCCATTTCTCTTGTGTTTTTATTTTCTCCATTAGCTGCATTGATTTTAACCCCACATCCCAAAAGTTGTACAGCTTGTTAAACTTCCATGAGGTACATATGCTTGCCCTGCAGGAAACTGGGGCCCGAAGAGTTAAGTTGTAGTATTAATTGTCAGAGTCCTGTACTAGAGACTCACCTGATGCTGCTGTTGCTCCTCACTAAAAGCCACTAGGATGACAGAGATAAAGAGGTTAAGCACCACAAAAGTCATGAATACAATGCAGGAGCCAATCAGGAAGGCACCAAGGACAGGATTGTAGTCTAAGACCTGAAAATAAGACAAATGAAAAAAATCAACATAATGAGATCTAAGTTTTTTCTACCTAACCTATAATGGCTGATAACATGCAACATACATTCTAAAACCACATTCATGCAAAATGTATTTGCATCCATTCCCAATGTGAACACTCATAAACTTATAATGGCTGGGGACTTTAATTGTGTTTTAAATCCACTCTTAGATAGGTCCTCCTGTCACAGGGGTGATAACATCTAACACTACAAAGACAATTACACAGTTTTTAACTGAACACAACTTATCAGACCCCTGGAAGTTTCTAAACCCAAACTCAAGAAAATATTCTTTCTACTCACCAGTGCATCATTGCTACTCAAGAATTATTTCTTTATAGATGATCATTTCTTGCCAACGATTAAATCTTGTAAGTACGACGCTATTGTTATTTCTGACCATGCCCCTCTGATCTTGAAGCTAAAATAATTATGCCCCACATACTCATCTCGCAGATGGTGTCTTAACCCACTTCTATTAGCAGACGAGAACTGTACAGAATTTATATTAAAAAAATCAGTTTCTTTCTAGAGACAAATACATCCTCAGAGGTCTCTGCAGGAATACTCTGGTAAACTCTGAAGGCCTTCTTAAGATGACAGATTATTTCATATCTTTCCCACAGAAATAAATTAGAAACCAAGAAGGTATCAGAGCTAACCAGTGAAATTACTACAACAGATCAAGAACATGCCAGGTATCCAAGTGAGGCTCTTCATAGGAAAAGGCAGGCTCTGCATTCAGAGCTCAACCTCTTAACAACTAAAGAAACTAAACAACTCATTTTTAAATCAAGTTATCATTACTGTGAACACGGAGAGAAAGCTAATAAGCTCTTAGCTCAACAAATCCACAAGCAAGAAGTTTGCACTGCAATCCCAGCAATCACCAACACGAATGGAGACAAAATTATTGACCATAAAAATATAATGCACACATTTAGAGACTACTATAAATCCTTATATTCTACTGAGTTTAAAGAAGACAACACATAATCTAATGCATTTCTGGATGCATTACAGATACCACAAATAGATACTCTTAGTGCAGAGGAATTGGATAAACCTTTGGCGCTATAAGAATTACTAGATGCTATAAAGTCACTTCAGAGTGGGAAAACAGTAGGCCCTGATGGCTACCCTATCGAATTTTATAAGAAATTCTCCACTCAGCTAGCTCCTTTCTTATTAGCAACATTTACAGAAGCTAGTGACAATCAAATTCTACCTCAAACTTTTCACCAAGCATTAATCACCATCTTTCCTAAACAAAATAAGGAATCATTACAATTTGCATCGTACAAACCAATTTCACTTCTGAATAATGATATTAAGATACTCTCCAAAGTCCTAGCTAGAAGGATGGAGAAAGTGCTGCCTTCGGTAATATCACAAGATCAAACTGGATTTATTAAAGGCTGACACTTAGCTTCCAATCGTCGACGCCTGTTTAATGTAATATATTCACCTGCAAAGTCAAACACCCCAGAGATATTATTATCCTTGGATGCAGAAAAAGCATTTGATATGATTGAATGGAACTACCTTCTCACTACATCAGAGAAATTTGGGTTTGCCCCGAACATTTGTGCGTGGATCAAACTACTGTATACCAATCCAGAAGCTTCAGTTTGTATTAACAACATTAATTCAGACTACTTTAAACTAGAATGTGGTACCAGACAAGGATGCCCCTTGTCACCACTACTTTTTGCAATCGCCATTGAGCCACTGGCAGTTCATTGTCGAAATGCTTATCAGATAAAGGGGATTATCAGAGAAAGACTTGAACAGAAAATTTCTCTATATGCAGATGATATGGTACTGTATATATCAGACCAACAAAATACTGTGCCTGCAGTCCTAACAGCACATATAGAATTTCAAAAGATTTCTGGCCTCAGAATTAATTTAAATAAGACATTGGGAAGAAGATCTCTTAATCAATATATCAGAAAAGGAATGGAAGGTAGCAAAGCAGAGAATTCACTCGAGCTCCATATGTGCAAAGCATAGAATTATTCAACTAAAAATTATATATCGAGCTCATCTGTCTCGCTTAAAACTGTCCAAAATGTTTCCAGGGCAGGATCCAACTTGCGAACGCTGCAACCAAGCTCCTGCCTCACTGGGTCACATGTTTTGGGCCTGCACCAAACTAACATCATTTTGGACCAAAATTTTTAAGTGCCTTTCAGACAGCCTTGGGGTCACAATCCCTCCTAACCCATTAATAGCTGTGTTTGGTATTCTTCCAGACGGACTTGAAGTGGAGAAGGACATGCAAACGGTGATTGCATTCACTACACTTTTGGCACGTAGACTTATTTTGTTAAACTGGAAGAATCCTAACTCTCCTCTGATAAGTCAGTGGGAAAACGATGTTTTATATTATTTGAAATTGGAAAAAATCAAATTCTCAGTTAGAGGATCTGTACAGAACTTTTTCAAAACCTGGCAGGATCTAATCAATATTATTTTAGAATAAGAGAAATAACTATTACCGCATTCATTTTCCTTCTCCATTTTTTATATACCTATATATATTTCTACCTTTCTTTTGTTTATTGTTGCCTTATTAAAAAGCCCTAAGCAATTCTCCTTTGGCTAAGCTCTCCTTCTCAGGAGTGGGGTTTGATTTGTCTTCAATTTGTCTTTTTTTTGTTATAAATTGATCTATTTGTATGGAATGATTACAATAAAATTAATAAATAAAATAAAAAAAAAAAAGAATTAATTTAAATAAAAGTGTGCTCTTTCCAGTGAATTCTCAAACATACAATATTAGATTGGACACCTTCCCTTTTATCACTGCAGATCAGTTTAAATACCTAGGGGTAAATATCACAAGTAAACATAAAGCTCTTCATCAACAAAATTTCACCATCTGTATGGAAAAAATTAAGCAAGACTTGCATAGATGGTCAACCCTTCATCTCACTTTAGCTGGAAGAATTAACGTTGTTAAGATGAATATCCTTCCTAAGCTTCTCTTTTTATTTCAAAACATTCCAATATACATCAATAAATCATTTTTTAAGCAATTAGATTCAACCGTAACCTCATTTCTTAGGAATTTAAAACATCCACGTATCCAAAGAGCGACCCTACAAAGACTTAAGGCAGAAGGTGGCATGGCTCTACCTAACTTTCAGTTTTACTACTGGGCAGCAGCCATACAAGCTATAAAAACCTGGACATGGACACAAATAGATGAACATACACAGGCTTGTTCTGCAATAGAAATAAAATCCTGCCATACTTCTTTATATTCCCTGCTTTGTGCCCCTATAAATGCAAGTTATCACCAACATACTAATAACCCAATTGTGCTTCACTTGCTCAGAATATGGAACCAATGTAGGAAGCATTTTAAGATAGAGAAGCTTTTATCTGTGGCACCTCTGCACAAGAACCACCTTTTTCAACCCTCGCAAACATATGCAGTTTTTAATATCTGGAAAACATTTGGGATTAAATCACTTAGAGATCTTTACATAGACAACATCTTTGCATCCTACGAACAATTACATTCCAAATTTAACTTTCCAGCAACACATTTCTTTCACTATCTTCAAATTAGAAACTTTGTTAAACGGAACCTGCCTGATTTTCCTTATCTCCCACCTTCCTCTATGCTGGAAAAAATATTGCTCAGTTTCGAGGACTCATACAGCATGTCTGCAATATATAAAATCATTTTACAGTCCCCCCCTTTCAAAGATCCAGGAGGACAGTGGGAAAAGGATCTCTCACTCAACATATCAGAAAAGGTGTGGAAGGTAGCAATGCAGAGAATTCACTCGAGCTCCATATGCACAAAACATACAATTAACCAACTCAGAATTATATATCGAGCACATCTGTCTCGTTTAAAATTGTCCAAAATGTTTCCAGGGCAAGATCCAGCCTGCGAACAGTGCAATCAAGTTCCAGCCTCACTGGGTCACATGTTTTGGGCCTGCACCAAATTAACATCATTCTGGACAGAAAAATTTAAGTGCCTTTCAGACAACCTTGGTGTCACAATCCCTCCTAACCCATTAACAGCTGTGTTTGATGTACTCCCAGATGGGCTTAAAGATGAGAAGGACAAACAAACTGTGATCGCCTTTACTACACTATTGGCATGTAGACTTATCTTGCTAACTCTCCTATTCTAAGTCAGTGGGTAACTGATGTTTTATACTATTTGAAATTGGAAAAAAACAAATTCTCAATTAGAGGATCTGTGCAGAACTTTTTCAAAATCTGGCAGGATCTAAACAATAACATTTTAGATTAAGCTCTTAAAGCACTGAGGAAGTAGATTCTCTTCCCATTTCTTTTTCTTCTCCATTTATCTTTATCCGCTTATTAAACTCATCAATTTACTTATTTTTACTAGCTTTAAGTTTTACTCTGTTGACCACGCTCTCTTTCTCAGGGGTGGGGGTTGATTTGTTTTCAATCCTATTTTTTTTAAACATGTATCTATTTATATGGAATGATTACAATAAAATCAATAAAGTCAGAGAGGCGAGATTACGTTGGACATGTGCAGAGGAGACATGCCGAGTATATTGGGAGAAGGATGCTAAGAATAGAGCTGCCAGGGAAGAGAAAAAGAGGAAGGCCTAAGAGAAGATTTATGGATGTGGTGAGAAAGGACATGCAGGTGATGGGTGTGACAGAACAAGATGCAGAGGACAGAAAGATATGGAAGAAGATGATCCACTGTGGCAACCCCTAATGGGAGCAGTCGAAAGAAGAAGAAGAAGTTTGTGGACTTATAAAAAGCATATGACAGGGTGCCAAGGGAGGAGTTATGGTATTGTATATGAAGTCTGGAGTAGCAGGATATGTATAAGAGCAGTGCAACTGCGGTGAGGTGTGTGGTAGGAATGGCAGCCTGTTTCAAGGTGAGAGAGGGATTATATCAAGGATCAGCTCTGAGCCCTTTCCTGTTTTTAATGGTGATGGACAGATTGATAGATGAGGTCAGACAGGAGTCTCCTTGGACTATGATGTTTGTAGATGACACTGTGATCTGTAGTGAGAGTACACGGCAGGCTGAGATGAACCTGGAGAGGTGGAGGTATATCCCGGAGATAAGGGGATTGAAAGTCAGTAGGAGTTAGACGGAGTACATGTGCGTGAATGAGAGGGAAGGTGGTGGAAGGGTGTGACTGCATGGAGAAGAAGTGGTGAAGGTAGACAAATTTAAATACTTGGGTTCAATGAAGCAACAGAGTGTACAGCAGAGAGGTGAAGAAGAGAGCACAGGCAGGGTGGACTGGGTGGAGAAGAGTGGCAGGAGTGATTTGTGATAGAAGAGTAACTGCAAGAGTGAAAGGAAGGTCTATAAAATAGTTATGAGACCAGCCATGTTTTATGGTTTGGAGACGGTGGCACAGATGAAAAAACAGGAGGCAGAGCTGGAAGTGGCAGAGTTGCAGATGCTACAGTTTTCACTTGGAGTAACAAGGATAGACAGGATTAGAAATGTGTATATTAGAGGGACAAAACAAGTACAACAGTCTGGTGACCAAGTCTAGATTGAGATAGTTTGGGCACGTGCAGAGGAAAGGTGAGGGTACATCAGGAAAAGAATGTTGAGGATGGAACCACCAGACAAGAGGAAAAGAGAAAGGCCAAAGTGGAGGCTTATGGATTGGTGAGGGAGGGCATAAAGGCAGCTGGCATGGCAGAAAAAGATGTAAAAGACAGGGAGAGATGGAAATGGATGATCCACTGTGGCAACCCCTAAATGGGAGCATCAGAAAGAAGAATAACAACAAGAAGAACAAGAATAAGAACTACAAAAATAACAAGAAGAACAAGAACAAGAAGAGATATCCACACTGTCAATATGGATTCTCCTTTATCAGATCCTGATAAGATTATGACCACTTGTTCTAACGCTGAGCTACTTGTGTCAGAATGTCACTCACCTTCAGCCAATTAGCTTTAAAGTTAGTCTTTGGCATCATAATGGAGTGACTTATTGGTCGATAATGAAAACCCAAAAATAAAACATCTAATGAGCCCTCCCTATCACTACATCAAGACTCCAGATAACCCATATTGTAAGTTAGACTATCCTGAGGTAAACTCAGTTTTCATGAAAATATGTACAGCCACGACAAAAACTATAGCTGTGTTTCCTGGGCATTACTGCAAACTTATGCTGTAAATTTAAAAGCGGAACAATTGTTCTGTTTAGACTAAGGATGCTCCCAATTTGTTACAAGATTTGACTACTGGTTAACAGGGTGTGGCTTCAAATTTGACAGAAAATCAGTGTCAGGCAGATTTTGAGTGTGGTTTACTGGTGATTAATACTTCTTGTGACCCCACATTTACAATAATTACCTCCAGAAACAGAATATAGCAGTTACTAAGGCATCTTGGGGCCATGACAAAAATTGTGCGGGGGATTAAAGAAATGCTTAATGTTAGGGTAGGAGTTAATCCTGGTTGAAAGGTAAGTGTGCTAACATTCAGCCAATAGATCATATTGTAGAATTTCCAGTCAATCATTTTGAATCCAAGCAGCCCACATCATCACTTGGAAAGGGGCAAAAGCAAAATTTCATGGCAAAAAAATGCCTTATAGTGTCAAATTTAAAATCTGTGGCTTCAAAACCAAAGCAGTGCATAAAGTAGAAACAAAAAGAAATTGTGCTTTTAAAGGTATGGAGATGATTACAACAGCTTCAATTGTGTCCAAAGGCTCTGGTGGCCTGAGTGGCTGCAGGTTTTCATTCCAACCACTTTCTTAATTACTGGCCTATTAAAGTTGCTATGGAACAGACATTTTAATTCACATTCTTTTCACAATTCTCAGACCTTAATACTGATCTTTTCCATTCGTCAGAACATTTTCATGGTTGTCTCAGAAAAAGAAGAAAATCAAGTGTTGGAAATGTCTGGTGTGGTAGACTGAGAGCAACATCAAGCTAGAGAATTATATAATGTGTCTTATTAACAGTGGGAAATGACTTCTAATTGTTTGGAGTGAAAATGGTGGCCCTCCTGGAGTCTGAAACCCCTCAGATAGCTGGTCATCTGCTGAATCAATTTGCATCTCATTAATGCTTGGCTACTATTTAAGGGAAAAAGAAGGTGCGTGGGTGTGTTTGTGTGTGTCCTGCGGTGTTTTGGCACCCTGCCCGGGATTGGTTCCTGCCTTGTGCCCTGTGTTGGCTGGGATTGGCTCCAGCAGACCCCCGTGACCCTGTGTTTGGATTCAGCGGGTTGGAAAATGGATGGATGGAAAACAATTATGGGTTGTGAATTAAAAAAAAAAACATTCAGTTAAAATGAGGGAAACAGTCTGTGCAGCAGCAATTGACTACTGTAATGGAGAATAATATCTAGCATACTGTATATGTGATTTTTTATTAATGTATAACAATGTCTAATTTTAAAATGCAAGGCAACTGGATAAGCCAGGTAATGTTCAGGAATATTTACAACATACCAGATAGGATCAGAATTTTTGAAAATGGCCAGCTAGCCCGACTGAGTAAAGGTGGGTTGAGATGAAAGGCCATTAATAGGACAGCAACTGGAATGAAGAGGAGGAGAATTGACCAGTGAAGGACAGTCTATGGAAGATTTCCATTAAAACAGGAAAATATCCTGCAACTTGAACATCCACAGGTTTAGTGACATGCTCGAAGGCAAAAAATAAGAAAGTGGTGAGGACTGAATTGATAGCTGATAGGTTATTTTATTTTGGGAGTTTTTCCTTGTCTTCTTAGAGAGCCAAGGCTGGGGGGGCTATCAAGAGGCAGGGCCTATTAAAGCCCATTGTGGCACTTCTTGTGTGATTTTGGGCTATACAAAAATAAATTGTATTGTATTGTATTGTATAGCCTTGCACATGTCTCAGCTGCTGTGCCAAGATGCCTGGAATAGTTACTGATGGTCAGTGACGAAATCAGCAAATGGATTTGTGTCATCCTTCAAAAAGAAAACCACAGGCTTGGATGTTTACACAGTATATATCCATCCATCCATCCATTATCCAACCCGCTAAATCCTAACTACAGGGTCAAGGCAAGGTGCAAGGCAGGAAACAAACCCCGGGCAGGGCGCCAGCCCACCGCAAGGCACACACACACCCACACACCAAGGACACACTAGGGACAGTTTAGGATTGCCAATGCATCTAACCTGCATGTCTTTGGACTGTGGGAGGAAACCCACACAGACACGGGGAGAACATGCAAACTCCATGCACAGAGGACCCAGGAAGCGAACCCGGGTCTCCTTACTGCGAGGCAGCAGCTCTACCACTGCGCCACTGTGCCACCCCTCAGTATATAGCAATTAAATTAAATGAGTGTACTTCATTATATGCTTACCTCTTCATAGTTGAAGCTTCCCAGCTGTAGGCTGACCATGGTTAGACTTGCCTCCATTAATGTCCTGTATGAGTACAATGTCCAACCAAACAGTAGATTGGACTAAAACAAACATTCAAAAGCATGATTTGTTATCAAAAATACAATTTTTATCCTTGTGTTAGACAAACTAAGAGATGAATGTAGGACAACTAGATGCATTTAGTATACAGTAATTAAACAGGTGCTTCATTTTGTACTATGAACACAGTTCACCTTCTCTTCTACATTTCCAACATACAGTAGTCCTATAGGTCTTTTCTTCATAACTAACTGTCACATTCAGAACATACTCTCATATGCATTATGGCATTGCACTTATTGGGAGTGTCTTATCACCTGTCTTATAAACTGTGGTTCTTGTTCACCTGCAGACAGTTTTATATTATTTTTTAAGACATGAGGACGAGGCTCTTACTTATGGAGCAGACATTTTCCTCAGCTTGTCTGTACATTTAAAGTAACTTACTATTTTTTCATTGTTTTACCACATTCACATAATAAAGATAGAAACACAGTCATCCACATGTCCGTCAATTTTCCAAACCTGCTTATCCTGAGTACGGTGGCAAGAAAGCTGGAGTCTATGTCAGCAGGCATTGTACAGTCATATGAAAAGATTGGGAACCCCTCTTAATTCTTTGGATATATGTATTATATATATTATATATATATATATATATATATATATATATATATATATTATGACATGCCTTATGGAAACAGTAGTATTTCAGCAGTGACATTAAGTTTATTGGATTAACAGAAAATATGCAATATGCATCATAACAAAATTAGACAGGTGCATAAATTTGGGCACCCCAACAGAGATATTACATCAATACTTAGTTGAGACTCCTTTTGCAAATATAACAGCCTCTAGATGTCTCCTATAGCCTTTGATGAGTGTCTGGATTCTGGATGGAGGTATTTTTGACCATTCTTCCATACAAAATCTCTCCAGTTAAATTTGATGGCTGCCGAGCATGGACAGCCTGCTTCAAATCATCCCATAGATTTTCGATGATATTCAAGTCAGGGGACTGTGACGGCCATTCTAGAACATGGTACTTCTCCCTCTGCATGAATGCCTTTGTAGATTTCAAACTGTGTTTTGGGTCATTGTCTTGTTGGAATATCCAACCCCTGCGTAACTTCAACTTTGTAACTGATGTTTGAACGTTACCCTGAAGAATTTGTTGACATTGGGTTGAATTCATCTGACCCTAGACTTTAACAAGGGCCCCATTCCCTGAACTAGCCACATACCTCTACAGCATGATGGAACCTCCACCAAATTTGACAGTAGGTAGCAGGTGTTTTTCTTGGAATGCAGTGTTCTTCTTCCGCCATGCAAAGCGCTTTTTGTTACGACCAAATAACTCAATTTGTGTCTCATCAGTCCAAAGCACTTTGTTCCAAAATTAATCTGGCTTGTCTAAATGAGCATTTGCATACAACAAGCGACTGTTTGTGGCGTGAGTGCAGGAAGGGCTTCTTTCTCATCACCCTGCCATACAGATGTTCTTTGTGCAAATTGCACTGAATTGTAGAACGATGTACAGATACACTCATATTTTTGCACAGCCAGTTTTTCTCATTTGATTTAATTTCATGCAACTAAATACTGCTTCACTAATTTTTGTAAAACACCCCAGTACTCAGATGTTCCTAGGAAATGAAAAACATACCACTGTTATCTTTTTTGTTGAAAGTAGAGTAAATTATTAGGCTGAGAGGGGTTGTCAAACTTTTTCATATGACTGTATGTAATCGCCGGATGGGGCATCAGTCCATTACAGTGTGAACACACTCTCACACGCGCACACACACACACACACAAACACAGAGACGGAGGCTAGGGCCAATTTAGCAATACCAATCCACTTATGTCATATTTAAATTTGAAATCATAATATGTAGCTTATTTGAGCCTATATAATTTCAACTGTTTATAACCTTTTGTGTAAACCTCATCACATTGCATTTTGGGCCCTGCAGTCTTCATGTATCTTTGATCACAAGGGGAGCCCTTGAGCCAACCCAGAGCTTAGAGAACATGCAAGGGAGGCCAAAATGGAAGACATACACCAATCAAACAAAACATTAAAACCTCTCACAGTTGACGTGAATAACATTGACTATCTCATTACAGTGGCACCTGTCAAGGGGTGGGATATATTAGGCAGCAAGTGAAGAGTCAGCTCTTGAAGGCGATGTGTTGGAAGCAGAAATAATGGAAAAGTGTAAGGGTCTAAATGATTTTCACAAAGGCCAAATTATGATGGATAGATGACTGGGTCAGAGTACCTCCGAAATTGCAGGGCTTGTGGGATGCTCCTGGTGTGTAGTGGTTAGTACCTACAAAAGTAGTCTAAGGAAGGACAACTGGTGAACCGGTGACAGCATCATGGACACCCAAGGCTCATTAATGTGTATGAGGAGCGAAAACCTGCCTGATCGAATCCCACACAACTACTGTAGAACAAATTGCTAAAAAAACTTAATGCTGGTCATGAGTGGAAGGTGATAGAATAAACAGTGCATAGTAGGCTCAGACCACAGTACCCATGATGAACCCATTACAGTGCCAAAAGTGCCTGCAATGGGTATGTGAGTTTCAGAATTGGACCATAGAAGAAAGGAAGAAGGTGGCATAGTCTGAAAAATCACATTTTCTTTTCAATCAGGTGGTTGGCCAGATGTGTGTGTGTCATTTCGCACCTGGGGAAGAGATGGCAGGAGGATGTACTATGGGAAGAGGGCTCTCTCTGTTTTCATTTTACCTTTCTGATTGGGTCTTTGTGGTAAGATTGAAACAACCAGCTAAATTTTGAGGTTTACTGCTTTAGGCAAGGTTACTTACAGCAATGGAGTAGGACAGGAACATGATGACAATGACTGTGATAAATCCGGAGATGTCAGTCCAGGCTCGACGCAACGTGGATGTGATCATGTGTAACTTAGGATTAAGCCTCAACAGGTGCCAGAGCTTCACTGTGGCCAGTAGCACCAGGAAAGCAATAATATAACCCAACACAGAGTCTGCTGCAGCCGTATCATAAAAACTGGCAAACCTGAGAACAAAATTGCACAAGTTGGTTAGGCAAGATAAAAGCTGGGATGACTTAATTGCCAAGAAGGAGAGAATACAAACAGAAATGGGAGCAGGGAATACTTTCAAAATATAAACTCATTTTGAGCAGGGAAATGATAGATTGACAGAGTATATATTTACTGTGAGAAGAAGGCGCTATGACAAGGGTTTGTATCTTCCACCAAAACACTTAATATCTACCTAACCATCCAAAAGTTGTATGATCTCT
The DNA here is from genome assembly GCF_900747795.2 of Erpetoichthys calabaricus. Classification (NCBI taxonomy): domain Eukaryota; kingdom Metazoa; phylum Chordata; class Cladistia; order Polypteriformes; family Polypteridae; genus Erpetoichthys; species Erpetoichthys calabaricus. The sequence goes on from NC_041402.2 coordinate 81,073,882, forward strand.
TCAGTGGAAGCGAGGATGACATCTGGTTTATGTCCAAAAAGTAATTAAACCGATCCTCATGTAATTCCTCCTGTTCCTGCTCTCTCATCTTTGTTTGTACAGAGACTTGTTACAGTAGGAAAATTGTGTAGATAATTACTTTGTTGTAGTTAGCAGAAAAATAAATGTCAGATTTACTGTAGTTTAAAACTGTGATTACATATTTGTATGTGTCATGTACTGTATTTTGCCCCAAAGAATATATGATTCTTAGAATATTGCAAAGCCTCTCTCTAATAATATGGCTCTTAATAATCTTGTTTCTTTTATATTTATTTTGTTATGTCTGCAGTAGAGACATGAGGTGAGGTCAATAATACTACTACTACTGCACAAGACGCCAAACAAAGTGCACAGCATATAACAATATATACAAACACACATACTCACCGGCCTCTTTATTAGGTATACCAGTTCAACTGCTTGTTAACGCAAATATCTAATCTAATGCAATATCTAATAAATATTAATTATTAATCTAAAAATATTCATCTAAAATATGTAATGCATTGCAACTCAATGCATTTTGGCATGTAGACCTTATCAAAATGACCTGCTGAAGTTCAAACTGAGCATCAAAATGGGGAAGAAAAGTGATTTAAGTGACTTTGAACCTGGTATGGTTGATGGTGCCAAACAGGCTGGTGTGAGTATTTCAGAAATTGCAAATCTACTGTGATTTTCACACACAACCATCTCTAGGGCTTACAGGGAATGGTCGAAAAATTGGGAAAATATCAAGTGATCAGCAGTTCTCTGGAAGAAAATGCCTTGTTGATGCCAGATGTCAGAGGAGAACGGACAGATTGGTTCGATCTGATAGAAAGGCAATAATACCTCAAATAACCAATCATTACAACCAAGCTATGCAGAAGAGCATCTCTGTACGCACAACACATTGAACCATGGAGCAGATGTGCTACAGTAGCAGGAGACCACACAGGGTGCCACTCCTGTCAGCTAAGAACAGGCAACTGAGGCTACTTTGCATGGGCTCACCAAAACTGAACAATAGAAGATTGGAAAAATGTTGTCTGGTGTGATGAGTCTCGATTTCTTCCGCCACATTCGGATGGTAGGGTCATGGTACATGAAAACATGGATCCATCCTGCTTGGCACACTTTGGGCCACTTAGTGCCATCTGAGAATTGTTTAAATGCCACAGCCTACCCGAGCATTGTTGTAGACCATGTCCATTCTTTTATGACTGCAGCGTACCAATTTTAGGATGGCTACTTTGAACCTGATAATCCATGTCAGAAAGCTCAAATCATTTCAAACTGGTTTCTTTAACATGACAATGAGTTCACTGTACTCAAATGTCCCCCATTGTCACCAGAGCTCAATCCAATAGAAAACCTTTGGGATGTGGCGGAACGGGAGATTCACATCATGAATGTGTAGCTGACAAATCTGTAAATATGTGATGCTATCTTGTCAATATGAGCCAAAATCCTTAAGGAATGGTTCCAGCACCTTGTTGAATCTATGCCATGGGAGTTCTGAAGGCAAAAGGGGGTCCAATCCGGTATTAGCAAGGTGTACCTAATAAAGTGGCTGGTGAGTGTATGTAAGTGTTGCATAGTTTGTAATTTACTACACATACCTTACATTGTTGCAAAATCAACCATATTTAGTCTAGAACATTTTCAGTTATATTATATATATATATATCTATACTAATTAATAAAAGGCAAAGCCCTCACTGACTCACTGACTGACTGACTGACTGATTCACTCATCACTAATTGTCCAACTTCCCGTGTAGGTGGAAGGCTGAAATTTGGCAGGCTGATTCCTTACAGCTTACTTACAAAAGTTACGCAGGTTTCATTTCGAAATTCAACGCGTAATGGTCATAACTGGAACCTCTTTTTTGACAATATACTGTAATGGACGGCAGCTTGATGGCCGTGGGAGGCGGAGTTGAGTGTCACGTCATCACGCCTCCCACGTAATCACGTGAAAAGACTGTGAACGCAGTAGGGAGAAATGAAGGAAGAGCCGCAAACAGCGAAGAACAAAAAATTCATTAAACAATTGAGAAGGGAGCAAAACAATAAGAAGCGAGCGAGTGAAGCATACAAGCATCTTCATAAGGGAAACAAAGCACGGTGTAAAACGTAAGTTTAAATAAAGTTTATAGAAACGCTCCAGCTGCGGATTGCAATAACATATTCGCGAGATAAAAGTTTAATGAGAAGACACGAGGTATAAACGAAGCACACGCCGTAGCGCAACGTTAGGGGCTTCACCTTTGGCGCTGACGTTCGAGATTCGATTCCCGAGAGGGGATGCAATGAGTGTGTATGCATGAAGAGCACAGAATTAGGGAGAAACATGTGTCGCATACTCTTTGCATTATTTGAAAGTAAACTATTAAAACCATTCTATGATCTGCTTCTGGGAACAGAAAGAGGGCACGTGGCGGATGTAAGGCGACTTCCTGACTAACCACAAGCGTAACCTAGCAGGTAACCACCCATAAAGTCAGATTGTGATTCAGAAAACAAATGCCATGAATGTAATTACCACGATCTACATACTGTCAAATAAACGAAACATACGCCGTAGCGCAACAGCTGTGAAAAGGGAGGTTCACAAAAAAACACATCCTTAACAAATTGTTATTGGTATATTTTCGATCCGTTTAAAAAGGTTTTCTTTTCTTCTTAATAAAAAATTAAAAGCAGTACTTCGCCGCAACGAAGCTTGAGAATTTGGCTATATATATCTGCTTCTCGCAATTAAAAGAGGGCACGCGGCGGATGTTAGACAACTTCATGACCAAACATAAGCGTTACCTGCCAGGTAACCACCCATACAATCAGATTGTGATTCAGACTAGGAATGCAATGAATGTAATTACCCCGATCTACATACAAGGCGAAAGTCTTGCAACATTCAAAGATGATGGTTTGGGATAAGTACACCATGGAACATAAAAGAGCTTATGAAGCCTTGAACCAAAAAAAGCAAGATCTCAGAGATCGTAAAAAAAAAAAATAGGAGGTAATGTCGTTTTACTCGCTGTAGATTTTAGTCAAACATTACCAGTTATTCCACGAGGGAAACCAACAGATGTGTAACGGCCGACCCCTTTTACCCAGCCGGCAGCTACACCTCCAAGACCAGTGGCCTGGATAATTAACTGAGAAAGAATCTACTATCAAGCCGTACTTCTTACCATTTGAACTTTTCCCCACAATCGACGGTGAAAAATATAAGCACACAAACAGGATGTAAAATTAAACAGATTATATGTATTAAGTAAAACAAGACGACATGCAAAAAATAGAAACATATAAATACAAATATCCCTCCACCCCAGCAATAACAAAACACCACCAAATATATATAAATATATACAACAAAAACCCTCCCTTGTCCCTGTAACAAATAAACACACAACACGAAAACAACAATGAATGATAAACTGAAAATGAATGAGAATGTGAGTCCGGCAATAATGAAACTGTCCTGAAAGCGGATGACTGAATTAGTGATATTGAGTGGTTTGAATCTCCCCGGAAAAAATGGAACAGCCTCACCATGAATCCTCGTGTGAATGGTGGATGATTAAGTCCTACCCCGGGGTCTTTCGTGGTGAGGTCCGTGAAATAAATCCGGCAGATGGAAAAACAAACTGGATTGGCAAGCGCGATGTGGACAATAACTGGTACCGTTGGTTCGTGGTCGTGAATGAAAAATCTCCTTCTCTCCTCTCTCCTTTTCCTTCTCCTCCTGATGGCTTATATAGTCCTGTGACGGCTGTGATTGAATGATTGTAAACAGGTGTTTTCCAGGTTGGCGGCTGTGGTCTCCTTCCATCATCCGTCCCCCTTTTTATGGGGACGGCATAAACTGATACACAAACAGTAAACGGGACAATGAAACGAGACGCACTCAGAACTGACATTTAACACTATGTGGCCCCGCTACATTCCCCCCCCCCCCAACCTTGGACAAGGGAGGGCCGAAGTACGGCTTGAGATTGGCCACATGGATTGTGTCTATCTTGGAGTCAGTGCCGATACCCCTTTGAAACTGGAAATTAACGGGACCTGTTTGAGAAATGATTTTGGCCGGACCTAACCATTTAGGCGCTAGCTTGGCGGAGAACCTTTTGCTGGCATCCGAGAGATGGTGAGCTCTAATCCAGACCAAATCACCCGGCTGAAAGTGCGCTTCCTTACGCCGGGCATTATATAACTTGGCATGTCTGGATGTCGAACTCACCAACCTCTGTTGGATTCTCCGCCGTAATTCCTCAATTTTGAATAAGTTATTGTAAGTGGTGGTTTCTGGATTAGGGGCTCTGGGAAGGAGTCGGTCAAGCGGGCCCTTTAGCTGTCTGCCCAGCGCAACCAAAGCAGGCGTCTCACCTGTGGCCTCATACACAGCGGTGTTCAGGGCAAACCGGAGCTCGGGGAGCCATTTATCCCAGTCCTGATGGCGTTCACCCACATAGGAGGCGATCATGTTCTTCAGGGTCCGGTTCACTCGCTCCGTCATGTTAGCCTGGGGATGGTAAGCTGTTGTCAGGTTTTTCTTCACTCCCCAGGCTGTATAAAGTTCATCTAAGAGAGAGCTCGTGAACTGCGGACCCCGGTCTGAGATGATGTTCTTCGGCACCCCCCAGCGGGTGAAGATTTCGTTCTTCAGGGTGGAGCAGATCTTATTAGTTTTTGCGTCTGTTAATGCAAACAGCTCCACCCACTTAGAAAAATAATCAATCACCACCATCAGGATGGTCTTCCTCGAGCTGGTAACAGGAAAAGGCCCCATCAGGTCGACTCCCAAAGTCTCCCCCGGTCCATCCGCGATTGTCGATTGCAGCAATCCTGCCGGTTTACCAGGTGGGTTTTTGAGCTGCTGGCAGGTGATGCACTTCTTCACGTGGTGGCAAACGTCTTTCCGGACAGACGGCCACCACGCAACCCCCAGGATCTTTAATAAAGTCTTTGTCCTTCCAAGGTGACCACCTAAAGGACTGTCGTGATAGTAATTTAAAAAGTCGGGGATGAGCCCTTCCGGAACGACTAGTTGGTGTTGCAGACTCCCAAGGGAGGATGGAGTGGTCCTGTACAGAACCCCCTGGAGGTCCACGAAGTGTACCCGGTCGGTACGCTGCTGTTCCAGTCCCTCCGTGATGCTCTGGCAGAATGGACTGGTGGCTTGTGCTTGAGCCAGGTCTTCCAGGCTTCTTGGCAGAGGGAGGATCATTTTCTTTGCCTCTGCCAAACACACCATCCCCGGTGGCTCCGACACCCTGGACAGAGCATCAGGCACAATATTGCCACAGCCCTTCCGATAGGTCACCTTGAAAGTGAAGTTCTGGAGGCGTAACACCCACCTGGTTAGACGGGAGGAGGTCTTCGGGTGATTAAATGCCCAGGTCAGAGCGTGATGGTCGGTGTACACTTCAAATTCAACTCCCTCCAGATAGTGTCTCCATTTTTCCACAGCCCACACGACAGCCAAACACTCTTTTTCGGCTGTCGAATAATTGAGCTCGGCGCCGTGCAAGGCTCGAGAGGCGTAAGCGATGACGTGTTCAGCCTGGTGGATTTTCTGAGTGAGCACGGCGCCAAGCCCCAGGTTGCTGGCATCTGTTTGTACCTGGAAAGTGAGCTGTGGATCTGGCTGGGCCAGAACGGGCGGCTCTTGAAGGTGGCTCTTTAGTTGCTCGACCGCGTCCTGGCACTCTGCTGTCCACTCCCACGGGACATCTTTTTTTCTTAGTTTGTTCAAGGGAGCCGCTATATCAGCCATCCGGGGAATGAACTTGTGATACCACCCCACTAACCCAAGGAAACGTTGCAAAGATTTCAAATCCGTGGGCGTGGGGTAGTCTCGGATGGCTAAGGTCTTCTCGGGGTCTACAGCGACCCCCTCAGATGAAAGAATGTGCCCGAGGAAGCGTATGTGGGGTTGAATGAAGGTACACTTCTTTGTGTTCAGCGTAAGGTGCGCTTGATGTAATCGTTGGAAGATGGTGTCGAGGTCCTGGAGATGTTGTTTAATAGAAGGGGAGTAAATAATGACGTCATCGATGTAAACAAAGCAGATCTTGCCTATCAACCCCCTCAGGACTTGCTCCATGAGCCGCTGGAAGGTGGCCCCAGCATTTTTAAGCCCAAAAGGCATGACTGTGAACTGGAACAAGCCTTCAGGGGTGATGACTGCCGTCTTCTTCCTACTCCCCTCGTCCATCGGCACCTGCCAATAGCCACTGCGGAGGTCTAGTGTGCTGAAAACTGCAGCTCCATGCAGCGACTCCAGAATCTCATGAACCAGGGGCATGGGATATGCGTCCAGGCTCGTCTTCCCGTTAACCCCCCTGTAGTCCACGCAGAAACGATAGGTGTCATCTGTCTTCTTTAC